>NC_057866.1:233063786-233366643 GCF_019393635.1 Dromiciops gliroides | reverse complement strand
ATATGAGAAGGATGCATTTACTCTTTCTGCCTTTCTAAATTTGACTATCATGTTTTTGTGCCCTAATACATGGTCAATTTTTGAAAATGTGCCATGTATTGCTGAGAAAAAGGTATATTCCTTTCTATCCCCATTCAATTTTCTCCAGACATCTATCATGTCTAAAATGTTCTAGTATTCTGTTCACCTCTTTCACTTCTTTCTTATTTATTTTTTGGCTAGATTCATCTAATTCTGAGAGGGGGAGATTCAGATCCCCCCCTAGTATAGTATTACTGTCTAATTCCTCTTGTATCTCATTTAACTTCTCCTCTAAGAACTTGGATGCTACACCACTTGGCGCATACATATTTAATATTGATCTTACTTCATTATCTATAGTACCTTTAAGCAAGATGTAATTTCCTTCCTTATCTCTTTGAATGAGATCTAATTTTGCCTGCACTTTGTCTGAGATAAGGATTGCTACCCCTGCTTCTTTTACTTTAGCTGAAGCATAATATATTCTGCTCCAGCCTTTTACCTTTACTCTGTGTCTATCTCTCTGCTTCAAATGTGTTTCTGGTAAACAGCATATTGTAGGATTCTGGTTTTTAATCCTCTCTGCATTCGCTTCCATTTTATAGCAGAGTTCATCCCATTCACATTCACAGTTATTATTACTGACTGTCTATTCCCCTCCATTCTATTTACCCCCTTTGTACTTTTCCCCACTTCTTTCACCCTATTCCTCCTCACAGATGTTTTACTTCTTACCCCTGCCTCCCCCAATCTGCCCTCCCTTTTTATCGCCCCCCTCTCTTTTCTTTACCCTTTTCTCCATTGCTTTTGTCCTCCCTTCTATCAGTCCCCCCCTTTCCCTTCCCCTTTTGCTTCCCTAAAGAATGAGCTAAGTTTCTTTATCCCAATGAATGTATATGTTATTCCCTCTTTGAATCAAATCTAATGAGCATAGGGTTGAAACAATGTTCACCCCTCCTTTCTTTCCCTCTATTATAATAGGTTTTTTTTTTTACCTCTTCATATGATATAATTCATCCTATTCCACCTCCCCCTTCCTCTCCTCCCCATATACTCCCTTTTTAACCCCTTAATTTTTTTTGTATCATCACATCAAAGACAATTTATATTTATACCCTCTGTGTAAACTTCTTCTCTCTGCCCAAATACATTTACAATTCTTAAAAGTTATGAGTATTATCTTCCTGTGTAGGGATATAAACAGTTTAACCTAATTGAGTAACCTTTTTTTCCCCCCTCTGTTTATCTTTTTAAACTTCTCTTGAGTCTTGTCTGTTAAGATTGAATTTTCTATTCAGTTCTGGTCTTTTCATCAGGAATGATTGAATGTCCCCAATGTCATTAAATGTCCATCTTTTCCCCTGAAAGAGAATGCTCAGTTTTGCTGGGTAATAGATTCTTGGCTGCAATCCAAGCTCCTTTGCCTTCCGGAATATCATATTCCAAGCCTTGCGGTCCTTTAATCTTGAAGCTGCCAGGTCCTGAGCAATCCTGACTGTGGCTCCATGATATTTAAATTGCTTCTTTCTGGCTGCTTGGAGTATTTTCTCCTTCATCTGATAATTCTGGAATTTGGCTACCATGTTCCTTGGAGTTTTCCTTTTGGGGTCTCTTTCAGGAGGTGATCGGTAGATTCTTTCAATGATGACTTTATCCTCTGATTCTATGATATCAGGGCAGTTCTCCTTAATAATTTCCTGGAATATGGTGTCGAGATTCTTTTTCTGGTCATGGCTTTCAGGCAGACCAATGATTCTCAAATTGTCTCTCCTGGATCTGTTTTCCAGATCACTTGTCTTTCCAAGGAGGTATTTCACATTTTCTTCTATTTTTTCATTCTTTTGATTCTTCTTGACTGATTCCTGGTGTCCCATGGATTCCTTATCTTCCAACTTTCCCATTTTAACTTTTAAGGCATTGTTTTCTTCAGTGAGATTATGTACCTTTCTTTCTATTTGGCCAAGTGACTTTTTTAAGGCATTGTTTTCTTCAGTGAGATTTTGCACCTTTTTTTCCATTTGGCCAGATGAATTTTTTAAGGCATTGTTTTCTTCAGTGAAATTATGCACTTTTTTTTTTCCATTTGGCCAGATGAATTTTTTAAGGAATTGTTTTCTGCTGTCAATCTTTGTGCTTCCTTTTCCAAGCTGCTGATTCTTTTTTCATAGTTTTCTGGTTTTGCTTTCATTTCTCTCCGCAATTTTTCTTCTACCTCTCTCAATTGATTTTTAATATCCTTTTTGAGCTCTTCCAGGAAGGCTTTTTGTTCTTGAGACCAATTCACCTTCCCTCCGGGGGCTTCACATGTAGGCAATTTGAGGGTGTTGTCCTCATCTGAGTTTGTGTTGGCTTCTTCCCTATTGATACAGAAGCTCTCAATGGAGAGGGCTCTTTTTTGCTTCTTATTCATTATTGCAGCTTATTTATTTATTTTTTAAGTTGAGGTCTGCTCTGGGCGCACCAGAGTCCCTGTTTGGGGCTTCTTGTGCAGGGGTATAGGTGTTGTGTGACCGGGTTTTTACTCTGAGGCCTTTATAGTGTGTGCAGTTTGCCCCCCTGCACTTCCTGTCTAAGCGTGCTGTGTCTGTGTGCCTGGTCTGAGATTAAGGTCTTTGAGTCAATTCTGATGTGTGTGGTCTTTTAAACCATGTTCTCTTATAATAAAAAAAAAGTTGCAGAGCCAGTCCCTATGCTAAAAACTGTCTAGTGTTTCTTGGTCAATCCTATACATCTTTCCTGAAGCTATGAAGGAGGTTTAAGATACTTCTATAATCTGATTTTGCGTCAATGTCTATGATGAAACTGACTTGTTATTTTGGTCGTATAGAATTGAGGCCAATCTCTAAGCAATAACTTAAGTCACTAGACTCTCACTTTAATTCTCTTGTTGGCAGACAACATAACTGGCCATCTCTGGTCTTTTGCCTCTCTTAATGAGTGACTTTCATCAACAGTGTAGTGATTTGATTAATTGTTCAGCTATTAGCCATTATAGCCAAAAAGAAGCACATCATCTCGAAAAATGGTTGAATTAGTCATACTTATATAGACACAGAGCTGGTTGAATATGCTAGCATATGAACTTGTGTTTCCAAGGAAACAGGTAATTAAAAACTCTACCAGGCTTATACCAGTAGCTGCCCTTCAACAAGAAGTTTGTTACAAACAGTAACATGATAATTATTTAACTGGATGAAATACTAGGTCATACTAATTAAATAGGTTTATTAAAACATTCATTAAAATGCCAAGGGGGGAAACCCCAAAACCTCTACTTCCCCTTATTGATTTGCCTCGATGGAATTATTCCCTCAAATATAAATAAATGAGAGGATCCTTTTTGATTCTTCCTCTGCAGACTGGATAGATCAAATTCATTCTTTCATTTTTCAAATGGGAAACAAGATTAGAGAAGTAAAGTAATTTTCCCAAGATTACTTCATTGAGTAAGTAGGTAAGTCAGGATTTGAACTCAGGTCACCTAACTCTATAGTTGGTCCACTTTCTAATAATTCTACTGCCTCTATTATTCTACTTTAGATATCACAGATCTCTGAATATATGGCCTCCAGGATAAAATACGGAACTGAACGTAGCATATATAGATGCAGAGTATCGACTCTATAAAAGCCTGGCCTGGTTCAGCAAATTCAGGGATCATTGAGAACTTTGACAAGATGAGGGATATTAATGTATTCCATAATTTTTTGTGCATATGACTAACACAATGATATCTTTCCCTGATAAAAGTATTTTATTTTTTCCAGTTACATGTAAAAATAGTTCTCAACATTTGTTTATTCAAGCTATACAATTTCAGGTTTTTCTCCCTCCCTCCCTTCCCTCCCCTCTCCCCTAGACAGCAGGTAATCTGATATAGGTTTTATATATATATATATATATATATATATATATACATATATATATATATATATATATATATATATATATATATACACACACACACACACACACACACATATATATATATATACACATATATATATACGTATATATATAGATAATAACATTAAACATATTTCTGCATTAGTCATGTCATAAGAGAAGATTAAGAGCAATGAGGAAAAACCTCAAAATAGAAAAACAACAGCACCAAAAGCAAAAGAAATAGTATGGTTCAATCAACAACTCTACTCCACAGTTCTTTTTTTTTTCTTTTTTTTTCTTTTTTTCTGGATTTGGAGATCTCCTTTCATCATGAGTCCCCTGGAACTCTTCCGTACCATTGCCTTGGTGACAAGAATCTAGTCCATCATAGTAGATCAATACACAATGTTGATGATACAGTGTACAATGTTCTTCTGGTTCTGCGCATTTCACTCATCATCAGTTCATGCAAGTTCTTCCAGGTTTCTCTGAACTCCTCCTGCTCATAGTTTCTTACAGTACAATAGAATTCCATTACATTCATATACCACAACTATTTTAGCCATTCCCCAATTGATGGGGAACCCCTCAATTTCCAATTCCTTGCCACCACAAAAAGAGCAGCTATAAATATTTTTGTACATGTGGCTCATTTTCCCTTTTTTATGATCTCCTTTGGAAAAAGACTCGAAAGTGGTATTTCTGGGTCAAAGGGTATGCACAGGTTTATAGCCCTTTGGGCATAATTCCAGATTGCTCTCCAGAATGGTTGGATCAGTTCACAGCTCCACCAACAATGCATTAGTGTTCCAATTTTACGACAGCTTCTCCAACATTTATTATTTTCCTTTTTTGTCATATTAGCCAATCTGATAGGTGTCAATTGGTACCTCAGAGTTGTTTTCATTTGCATCTCTCTAATCAATAGTGATTTAGAGCATTTTTTCATATGGGAATAGATAGCTTTGATTCCTTCATCAGAAAACTGCCTGTTGATATCATTTGACCATTTCTCAATTGGGGAATGCCTTGGATTCATATAAATTTGATTTAGTTCCCTATATATTTTACAAATGAGGCCTTTATCAGAACTACTGGCCATAAAATTGTTTCCCAGCTTTCTGTATCCCTTCTAATTTTGGATGCATTGCTTCTGTTTGTACAAAACCTTTTTAATTTAATGTAATCAAAATCATCCATTTTGCATTTCATAATATTTTCTATCTCTTGTTTGGTCATAAACTGTTCTATTTTCCAAAGATCTGAAAGGTAGACTATTCCTTCCTATCATAATTTACCTATGGTATCACCTCTTATGTCTAAATCATGTAGCTGTACTATTTTCTGCCATACTATCTTCCTGTTTTCCCAGCACTTTTTTGTCAAATACTGAATTCCTATCCCAGAAACTGGAGTCTTTGGGTTTATCAAACACTGCAATACTAATGTCATTTATTACTGTGTCTCCTGAGCCTGTCTTACTCCATTGTTCCTCCACTCTATTTCTTAGCCAGTACCAGATAGTTTAGATCACTGTCGCTTTATAGTAAAGCTCCAGATTTGGTACAGATAACCCACCTTCCTGTGCATTTTTTTCATTATTTCCCTTGATATTCTTGACTTTTTGTGTTTCCAGATGAATTTTGTTATTATTTTTTCTAGCTCTATAAAATAGTTTTTAAGTAGTCTGATTGGTATGGTGCTGAATAGGTAAATTAATTTAGATAGAATTGTCATTTTTACTATATTAGCTCTGCCTATCCATGAACAATTGATATCTTTCCAATTATTTAGATCCGATTTGATTTGTGTGAAAAGTGTTTGGTAATTGTGTTCATAGAGTTCCTGGGTTTGTCTTGGCAAGTAGACTTCTAAGTATTTCATATCATCTACTGTTACTTTAAATGGAATTTCTCTTTCTATCTCTTGCTGCTGGACTTTGTTGGCCATGTATATAAATGCTGATGATTTATGTGAATTTATTTTATATCTAGCTACTTTTCTAAAGTTGTTAATTGTTTCAAGTAATTTTTGAGTTGATTCTCTAGGATTCTCTAAGTAAAACCATCATATCATCTGCAAAGAGTGATTGATAGTTTTGTTTCCTCCTTGCCTATTCTAATTCCATTAATTCCTTTTTCTTCTCTGATTGCTAATGCTAACATTTCTAGTACAATATTGAATAATAGAGGTGATAATGGACATCCCTGTTTCACTCCTGATCTTATTGTGAAGGCCTCTAACTTATCTCCATTACATCTAATGCTTAGGAGGGTTTTAGGTAGATACTGTTTACTATTTTAAGGAAAGCTCCACCTATTCCTAAACTCTCTAGTGTTTTGATTAGGAATGGGTGCTGTATTTTGTCAAAAGCTTTCTCTGCATCTCTTGAGATAATCATATGATTTTGGTTAGTTTTCTTTTTGATGTGGTTGATTATGTTGATAGTTTTCCTAATGTTGAACCAGCCCTGCATTCCTGGTATAAATCCCACATGGTCATAATGCATTATCCTGGTGATCACTGGCTGTATTCTCCTTGCTAATATCTTGTTTAAGATTTTAGAATCAATATTCATTAGGGAAATGGGTCTATAATTTTCTTTCTCTGTTTTTGCTCTGCCTGGTTTTGGTATCACCACCATATTTGTGTCATAAAACGAATTTGGTAGAACTCCTTCTTCACCTATTTTTCCAAATAGTGTGTATAATATTGGAATTAATTGTTCTTTAAATGTTTGGTAGAATTTACCTGTAAACCTATTTGTCCCTGGGGATTTTTTCTTAGGGAGTTCATTGATGGCTTATTCAATTTCTTTCTCTAATATAGGCTCATTTAAGGATTTTATTTCCTCTTCAGTTAACCTGGGCAGTTTGTATTTTTGTAAATATTTACCCATTTCATTTAGATTTTCAAATTTATTGCCATACAATTGGTCAAAATAATCCCTAATTATTGCTTTAATTTCAACTTCATTTGTAGTAAGATCACCCGTTTCATTTTTGATACTGGTAACTTGGTTTTCTTCTTTCTTTTTTTTAAATCAAATTAACCAATATTTCATCTCTTTTATTGGTTTTTCCATAAAACCAGCTCTTAGTTTTATTGATTAATTCTATAGTTTTCTTGCTTTCAGTTTTATTAATTTCTTCTTTAATTTTCGGGATTTCTAGTTTAGTATCCAATTGGGGATTTCTAATTTCTTCTCTTTCTAGCTTTTTAAGTTGCATGCCCAATTTATTGATCTCCTCTTTCTCTTTTTTATTCATGTAAGCAGTTAGAGCTATAAAATTTCCCCAAAGCACTGCTTTGGCTGCATCCCATAGATTCTGGTATGTGTCTCATTATTGTCATTCTCTTGGATAAAGTTATTGATTGTTTCTATGATTTGTTGTTTGGCCCATTCATTCTTTAGAATGAAATTATTTAGTTTCCAATTGATTTTCATTCTACTTTTCCCTGGTTCTTTCTTACATGTAATTTTTATTGCATCATGATCTGAGAAGGATTCATTTACTCTTTCTGCCTTTCTAGATTTGACTATGATGTTTTTGTGTCCTAATACATGGTTAATTTTTGAAAATGTGCCATGTACTGCTGAGAAGAAGGTATATTCTTTTTATCCCCATTCAGTTTTCTCCAGGCATCTATCATGTCTAAAATTTTCTAGTATTCTGTTCACCTCTTTCACTTCTTTCTTATTTATTTTTTGGCTAGATTTATCTAATTCTGAGAGGGGGAGATTCAGATCCCCCACTAGTATAGTATTACTGTCTAATTCCTCTTGTAACTCATTTAACTTCTCCTCTAAGAATCTGCATGCTATACCACTTGGTGCATACATATTCAATATTGATATTACTTCATTATCTATAGTGCCTTTTAGCAAGATGTAGTTTCCTTCCTTATCTCTCTCTCTCTTTTTTTTTTTTTTTGCGGGGCAATGGGGTTAAGTGACTTGCCCAGGGTCACACAGCCAGTAAGTGTGAAGTGTCTGAGGCGGGATTTGAACTCAGGAACTCCTGAATCCAGGGCCAGTGCTTTATCCACTGTGCCACCTAGCCGCCCCCTCCTTATCTCTTTTAATGAGATCTATTTTTGCCTGTGCTTTGTCTGAGATAATGATTGCTACCCCTGCTTTTTTCTTTTTTTACTTTAGCTGAAGCATAATATATTCTGCTCCAGTCTTTTACCTTTAATCCATGTGTATCTCTCTGCTTCAAATGTGTTTCTTGTAAACAGCATATTGTAAGATTCTGGTTTTTAATCCACTCTGCAATTTGCTTCTGTTTTATAGCAGAGTTCATCCCATTCACATTCACAGTTATTATTACTGACTGTCTATTCCCCTCCATTCTATTTACCCCCTTTGTACTTTTCCCCCCTGCTTTGCTGCGGTGAGCTGAGTCTCCCTTTTGCCCTAGTGAGACCAACTTTTCCTGAAGTCTTCTAAATTATCTCTGGTTTGAAGATTGTGTCTTTGTGTTTCTTTGCAGGTTCTGTAGTTTCAGAATCTGTTTAGAGGCTTGATTTAATGTTCTTTTTGAGGGAACAGAAGGAGATCTCACGCAATTTGATGGTTACTCTCTGCCATCTTGGCTTTGACCCCCATCCACAATGATATTTCTAAAGCACAAATTTCACTCTTAATTTTTTGACTGACTCCATACTGTTTCTAGAATAAAATACAAATGTTCAGCCTAACTGCTTTTCTAGTTGAATACCATATGAACCCCCTTTAGAATGTCAGCTCCTGCAAGGCAAAACCTATTAGTACAGCCAGCAATTCACACAATATCTAGCACACAGTAAGCATTTAATAAACACTTGATTGACTGATTGATTGAATTTCATAAATTTCTAAATACTAGTTATTTTGTTATGTTAGCTGCTTCCTCCCCCTGTTATTCATCTTTTGCCTCTGTACATTTTCACCAGTGATCCCTCAAATCTGGAATATACCCATTCCTCACCTAGAAGTCAGAGAAGCTGTAACTTTGTTGAAGCTATAGCTCCCATGCTACTTCTGACATTGGACATTTCCTGATACACTCACTCCATAATATTTGCATGTGTTTTTAATTACTCCTGTTCTATTTGAAGAGATCTTTAATTTACTTATTCACTCTCTCCCTGGTACAGTGTAAATTCCATAAGAAAAAGAACTGTTTATTTTTATCTTTATGTTCCTAGTTCCTAGCTTGCCACTTAACACATTGTATGTGCTTTTGCAATACTAATTAAATTTAATTTAATTGAAATAGAATGACACTAATTGAAATTATTTTCAATAAAAATGTTTCGTTAGTGGGTTTATATGTGAATAACTGCTCCTTTTATGTCTAATTTGATTTCTATGGGCATATGTTAGAATACAACATATTAATATAAATGTTATTTTTATTTGCATTGTTATTCTTATATATTATGTAACATCAATATTACATACTTTTTATAAATATGGTGTGTCATGTTATATTAGTTATATTATTACACCAATATATTACATTATGTTATAGCTCTGTGAACCAGATAGTCATTTTGCTCCTTCATGATGTCTTTTGAGTTTTGAAATATCCTTCTATGATTACACAATTATCTTCCATGATATATATGGTTCTTTAGCATCATGAAGCTCTTTTTAATTTTTTAAATAAGTAATAGGGTTTTATTTTAGCTTTCAGCATTCATTTTTGTAAGATTTTGAGTTCCAAAATTTTCTTCTATTATTCCTTACCCCCCTCCCCAAACACGATAGTACTCAATCTGATACAGCATAATCATGTTAAGCATGTTGTGACAAAAGAATCAGAAAAGGAAAAAAGCATAAGAAAGAAAACAAAAACAACAAATAAAATGAAAATAGTATGTTTTGATTTGCATTCAGACTCCACAGTTATTCTTCATGAAACTCTTTATGTTGGCTTATTTAATTCTCACCATAATATTTCAAGAGAGGCTTCAAAAGTATAATTTTCATTTTATCAGTGAAGAAACTGAGGAAAAGGAGAATTAAGTTACTGCCTTTGTCTCACAGCTAGTATTTGAGAAAGTCACAATTTGATCTCATATCACCTGACTCTAAATCTAGTCTACTGTGCAATGCAATATCTTTCTCCACATCATCATTTTTAGGTGAAAAATAAACCAATTCTTCTAGTACAAGATAGGAGAAATATGGCTAGAAAGCAATATATCTTTAAAAAAAGATGGGGGCAAGTAATATATGGAGATGGGTAATCTCTATATGAATTTTAATTATGATGAAACAACAACCAAACCCCCCCCCCCAAAAAAAAAACAACCAAAAAAACCCCAAAACACTAATGTCATCTTTGACCAGATTTAAAGAGGAATTGCTTCCAGGAATAAGGAGACAATAGCACTACTGTGGACTTCTCTGGTCTGACCATATCTGGGTTATTGTGCATCTTGTCTCCAGAAATGGGACATTTTCTTTTCTTTTTTTTTTTTTTTGAGGGGCAGTGAGGTTTAAGTGACTTGCCCAGGGTCACACAGCTAGTAAGTGTCACTTGACTTCAGCCACTTGTCTGAAGCCAGATTTGAACTCATGTTTTCCCAAATCCAGGGCTGTTGCTTCATCCATTGCACCACCTAGATGCTGTCAGACTTGGGACATTTTCACTGTCTGTTCCACATGCCTGGATTACTATCTCTTCTCTTCTTCCTTCATCATGAGCATCCTTCATAGCCTACATAATATACAATCTTATATAAGAAGTCTTTTAACATCCCCCTTAATGATAGTGCCTTTCTTCTTACATTATCTCCAATTTGTCCTGTTAATATAAACATGCTTTTTGCATGTTATCTTCTCCATTAGACTGTGAGCTCCTTGTGCCCAGGGGCTATCTTTTCCCTTTCTTGGCATCTCCTTAGCACAGCATCTAGGACATTTTAGGTGCTTAATTAATTATTGTGGACTAACTGATGACATTATATAAGTTGAGAATCAGCTTATTGGAGAGAAGGTGACCAAGAATGTTAAAGAGCCTTGAAACCATGATATGAAGCTTTGGTTGAAAGAAACTGGAATGTTCACCATGAAGAAGAAATAACACTCAGGAAAGTCTAGTCATGTGGAAGAGAGATTTAATTTGCACAGAGGGAAAAGCTAAGAATAATATGTGAAAGAGAAGCAAATCTATTCTTCATGTCAAGAAAAATATCCAAAAAATTAGAATTGTCCCAAAGTGTGATAAACTTTCTCGGAAGATACTGGGTTAGCCATCACTAAAGGTCTTCTAGTTGAAGTTGCATTTGCTAACATGTTTTTAGAACATTAATAGGGAGTGCTTAATAAATGCTTGCTGACTCAATTTGGCTTGACTTTTCTTATTTGGCCCTCACAAAAAAACCCATAGAGCAGGTATTATTATTACCCTCATTTTGCAGATAAGGAAATTAGGCTGAAAGAAATTAAGTGACTTTCCCTATGTCCTACTTGCCCAGTCAATATCTAAGACCAGATTCAAATCCATATCTTCCTGCCTCCAAGTCTAATGCTCTACGAACTATGCAACAAAGCCACTCTGTATGATCATTTTCCATGTATGTTACCATGTGGATATCTTTAGAATATGATTTAATCAAAATGGACACTAATGTCCCTTCTGACTCTAAAATTATATAAATCTATGATTCAAATAATAATAACCATTTTATTTTCAGTTCAATGGTTATTATCTACTTCTGTGATACATATGCCAAAAACCAAAAATAAACCTATCTACTGAATTAAATGACCTGAATAACTTAGGCTTTTCCCCTCATATTTCTGATCTATAAATCTAGATAATGTGGGAAAATCATAAGGAAAGTTAATCCAATTCTCTACTTGTAAGCACAGTATACAAAATCAAAGAAAATTTTATTGATTGATCAAAAAGAATGAAAAATGGAACTCACAGCAAAGTTATGGGAGAATAAATATACCATTTCATGAATGAAATGATCCCAGAGATATATTTGGTATTTTTAGCCACAAAGAGATTCTTTACCTCCGTTATCATCAGTGGTTTATACAGCAATCTCTCATAAGCCTTAGGAGTTGGCATAAAGCATTTTTACTGCCAGGGTTTCTTCATAAGGTGCTTGCCTTCCAACTATTCCATAAGCTCCTTCTGCATATCTCTGTTTGGACCATTAGATACTCTTAGACATGGTGGTCCCTCAAGACTTCTCTTATATGGAAGTGCAAATCAAGGAATCTTGAAATAATGGAATCAAATTTCCTCCTTTTTCAGATGAGAAAGTCAAATTTCAGAGAGGTCGATTGATTTGCTTAATGTTATAGTGTCAGAAAATGGCAATAACACAATCTAGCCTAGCTGGGAAAATTTTATGATGCTGGGCATATCAACTACCATAAAGAAAAGGCTCTAAAATTTTCACAGTTTTGTATAACATTTTCTCTGGGTGGTAGACCTAATAATTTTATAGCAGATTTGATTATATGTCCAATGTCCTAACCAATAAAGCTGGATCCAAGTAGAATAAGCTATCTTGATCAGTGATGATTCAAGTAGAGAATAAAGTATCATTTGTTAGAAAATGTTTTTATTTATTTGTTTTTATATTCCAGGAATGAGTTAAGAATAGATGGCCGGGGGCAGCTAGATGGCACAGTGGTTAAAGCATTGGCCCAGGATTCAGGAGTACCTGAGTTCAAATCCGGCCTCAAACACTTGACACTTACTAGCTGTGTGACCATGGGCAAATCACTTAACCCCCATTGCCTAAAAAAAAAAAAAAAAAAAAAAAAAAAAGAGTAGATGGCCACTTAACTTCCTTCCAAATGTGAGATTATGTAATGCTATGAAGCCTCTCATTTTGAAACTATAACCCATTCCTTGTTGACCAATGAACTCACTAAATCTTGCTCATGGATCATTGATCCACCAGTACCTGAATTCTTCACACATTTCCTATCTTCCACCTCCTATCTCCTTGTCTTTGTATTTGATGTGCCTCATTTCTGGAACACAGTTTATCCTCAGCTGTTCCTCATAGAATTCCTCTTCACTTTAGACTCAGCTCTAACACCACATTTTATGTGAATACTTTCTTGATCTTTCCCTTGCTACCAATCAACTAAACCAACTATGTTCCAGACATAGTACTGGGGATAAAAACAAAATGCAAAAGACAGTCCATAAAATCAAGAAGATTATAATGGAGGAGAAAACATGAAACAAATATTAAAAAGCCCCTATAAAAAGCATAAGTAGGAAATAATTAACAGAAGGCACTAAAATTAAGAGGGGCTCGCAAAAGTTTCCAGTAAAAAATTGAATTTCCATTGTCACTATCTAATTTGTATGTATATTTGTATTTATTCTCTTTATATTTAATTTGCATATGCTGTATAAGTACTAATTATATAAATGGGTAAAATGCTAAGTCCTATGAATTAAGTTGTTTTATTAAAACACTAAGAAAAAAAGGAAAAAAAAAGACTTTGATAAAACAATATTTTGTAATGAGGATTGCAGAAGAATGTGACAAATGATGGCACCCCATTACAAAATAAGTTCCTTGAGAAAAGGTAATGCTTCATTCATAGAACTTGTATCCCAACACTTAGCCAAGTGTCTGACACATAGGAGGCACTTAATAAATACTTATTAGTTGACTTATTCTTTAAAAAAGTGTTCAACTCCAGGTTCAGATAATTGTTACTTAAAATTGATTTAGAATTTGAAGACATCTTAGTCCATATTCTATAGATAGGGGGATTCCAATTATGAGAGAGGTTAAGATACCTTATCACCAAGCTAGCAATCAATCACTCAAGTATTTATTAAGAACCTATTATGAGGCAACTAGGTGGCACAGTGGATAAAGCACCGACCCTGGATTCAGGAGGACCTGAGTTAAAATACGGTTTCAGACACTTAACACTTATTAGCTGTGTGATCCTAGGTAAGTCACTTAAGCCCAATTGCCTCACCAAAAAAAAAAAAAACAAAAAAAAGAATACTTGGCTCAGGTAGCACTAGTGGTGGGTCATGAAGGTGGCTGTGACAGTGGCAGCTGCCAGAACCTTAGCCCAGAGATGGTAAGATGGCAAGTGGTCAGAAAGAACTATAGGGGACCCTTTTCTGGCAGTGGTTGTAGGTTTTTATGGTCTTTGGTGACTCTATTGTCCATACAATATTCTGGGTCACAGTTATAGGGCAGAGAGAGCCATGTGGTTGATTGGTTATAAAGGAACAAGAATCCTGGTTGCAGTTCTAAAACAGAGAGGGGTTCTAGTGCTTGTGGCTGCATGAGATCAAGGTCCCTAGTCATAGTTCCAGAGCCCAGAGGAACATTAGTGCTTGTGTTTGTAGGAAAGCACTTCCTGCATAAAGGCCAATGTGCAGACAAGGAGAGGAGTGACCACATCTTAAACCCCATAACACCAACTTGGAAGCACTGAAAACTAGTAGGCCCTGAAAGCTAGCTCTGAAAACAGCAGCATATAAAAGCCTGAAATTAGGGGTAATGCCTCCTCACCCCCAAATGAGCAGAGCTTAGTTTCACCATAGTTTAAAGTCAATAAATATGCTGGAAAAATGAGCAAACAATGAAAAATCTTGACTATAAAAAGTTACTATGGTAGTAGGGAAGGTCAAGAAACAAAGTC
Source organism: Dromiciops gliroides (assembly GCF_019393635.1). Lineage (NCBI taxonomy): Eukaryota > Metazoa > Chordata > Mammalia > Microbiotheria > Microbiotheriidae > Dromiciops > Dromiciops gliroides. The sequence continues at coordinate 233,352,083 of NC_057866.1, read as the reverse complement.
AGAAAAAGACAACAATAAGAAAACAGCTATGCCCCTCCCCACATAAAAAGGCTCAAATAAAAATGCTAATTGCACCCAGACCAAGCAAGAATTTTTTTTTGGGGGGGGGGCAATAGGGGTTTTGTGACTTGCCCAGGGTCACACAGCTAGTAAGTGTCAAGTGTCTGAGACCAGATTTGAACTCAGGTACTCCTGAATCCAGGGCCAGTGCTTTATCAAATGCACTACCTAGCTGCCCCCCAAGCAAGAATTTCTGTAAAAATTATACACATGAGAGAAGTAGAGGAAAAGTTGGGAAAAGAAATGAGAGTAATGAAAAAAAGTTACAATAATGATCAACTAAGAAATAATTAGTTTCTCTGATCAACTAAAAGATCCAAGATAATTCCATAGAATTCATGACAAAAAATGCTAACCACCTACAAACAAAAAATGATGAAGTTTGAGTGCAAATTGAAATATATTTTTTCTTGTTCTCTTTTTTTGATATTATTAATATGGAAATGTTTAGCATTATTTCACATGTATAATTGATTTAATATTGCTTGTTTTTTCAGTGAATGGGGGAAAGATGGGCAGGAGAAATAAAATTTTCAAATAAAAATTTAATGAAAAAAGAATATAAAAATAAATAATATTTTTAAAGAAACTTTTATTACAGCTAAATGATGAGAATAATGCAAGAAACTTATGGAAGAGAATTAACACCTTGGTAAAACAGGCATCAAAACAATGAAGAAAATAACATTTTTAAAAACAGAATTTGCCTAATAGTTTGCAAAACACTTTACACATATTATGTCATTTATTCCTCACAAAATCCCTGGGATTTAGGTGATGTTATATAGCCAAGGAAACAGAGGGTAATAGAATTCAAATGACTTGCTCAGAATCACACAGCTTAGAAGTGTCTGAGGTAGGATTAGAACTCTGGTTTTACCCCAAATCTAAGTCTCTTTCCATGTAGCCACCCAAGTCACTTAATTCTCCTATCTATGCCTTCCTTACAACATGCTACATCATATTGAAGTATAATCCAACTGCTTAACAAATCTTTTCATATCATCAACCTTTGTTTTGACCTTCTAGTCTACATGTACCATTTTATTAATGTTAATACTGTGTTGCTTGATTCTTATATTAGTAATAGAGTAGTTTTTCTATTCATCATAACTTATAGAAAAATAAAAAAGATGATAACCAAGCAGATGCCTTCTGAAGGTGAATACAACTGCATTATCTAGTTTTGAAGCATTGTTTTTTTTTCTAAGAAGCTTTAAAGTTCACAAGGAAGGAAGACTTCACTTTGGTTTTGATGCAATTGATGGAAGTGAATAGGTGAGCTTTCAGAAAAGACTTTCTTGGGAATGGGGTAAGGTAAAAAGTATTGAAAAGTAATATGAAGATAATGCAATGAGCAGAAATTAGAAACAACAGAGCTTGATTAGGATATGAGGCTCTAGAGAGAGTATACATAGAAATTAATTTGCATTGAGCAAGGTGTGCAGGTATGAAGACTCTGAAACACTAATCCTTAATTATATCAGCATCCCCCAGGAAGGAAATTGATAATGCCACGCTAGAGGGAATAAGAGAAATAACTCAACTTTAATCTAATGGTGTGATTTTAATAAAGTGGACACTACAGAACAGTGGGAGGAAAAGAAAGGCTTTAAAGTATGCTCTTTTTGATAAAACCCAAAATAATCTACATTGTTAAGACAAAAAGGTTAAATATATGAGCCAGGAGTCCTCATTAAGAAAAGAATTCTCCAACTCTTTCAATAAAGTATCTAGAAAACCTTGGATCCTAGTTTTAGTTGAAGAAGGAACCTCCAAGGTCACCAAACACAAAGCTCAGAGGAGAAAACTGAAGATGGGACTAACCAGGTGACTTTCCCAAGATTACACAAGTAGTAAAAGTATTGAAATTTGAATCCAGATCCAAGAACTCCAAATCCAGGGTTCTTTTCATTGTACTTTACAGAAAACTGAGAGGGGGAAAATAACTTTGCAGAAACTTCAGAAAGTGATTAGAAAATTAATGATTGACATACAAGTTCCATCATAAGAAGCAAGCCACTATCATAAGGGTGCATGAATAAAACTTACTAACCTCATGACAAATGTTCTTATTAGCAATTTTTGTCAAGGGCACTTAAATAGTTTATTTGTATCCATTTAAAGCCCTCCTTCCTTATTCCTTTTAATTCTGGTGACTTCTTTCCATTGAGAATCTTCCAGTTATCCTGCTTATACTTTATTTGTTCAAACCTGTTTCCAGGTTGCCTTTCCTTTAGACTATGAGTTCCTTGAGTTAAGTAACTCTCAGTTGTCTTTCCCCTTGATTAAAATTGCATCTAGAACCTAGTTGTCCTTAATAAACATTTATTGATCAACTGATCTTCCATAATTTCATGAGCAGATCTAGAGAATTCACTTCATAATTTCCCAACTCATCATTCAGCAAAATAAAATTAGCTCTGAATGTCTCACTTCCTCCAATCATTTCCCACCCTGGCTACAGGATTTTATCATCCCCTTTGCTTTCAGCTTTTTTGTCATCCTACAGTACCTTAATTTCTTCTCCTGAACCATTCACCTAGGATACCCATTAAGTCTGTCTGACTGTCTGTCTGTCTGTCTCTCTCTTTCTCTCCTTGGTATTCCAACCCTGCTTCCATAACTACCTGCGCTCCATCTATGGAATGCTTTCTGAATTCATTTCTGACCCCACAAACTCTAAGCTTACTTTAAAATTCAACACAAGTTCCATCTCCTAGAAAAGATCTTTCTTCATTCTCCCAATTGTTAATATCTCTAAAAATTTACTTGGAATGTGCATATAAATGCACATATTCACATATATATGCATACATACATGAATATTATATTTTTGTGTAATAATAGCTAAGGTATTCCTAGAAGATTGAGGTTTGCAAAGCAAAGAAAAAAGAACCCTAAAAACTTTACATATATTTTTTCTTTTGATCCTCTCTACAACCCCACAAAGTGAGGTAAGTGCTATTATTATATGCTCATTTTAAAGATGAGGAAACTCAGGTAAAAGGAAGCTAAGTGGCTTTCCCAGGGTAATGCAGTTGGTACATATTTGAGGCAGGATTTGAAGACAAATCTTTCTCACTCCATGTCCAATACTCTAACCCTTCTTCCACCACATGTGTCATATATTTGATAATGGAAAGGGCCTTGTAGTTCATCTAGACTTCCCCCTTCCTCTTACAATTGAGGAGGTGGGCCAGAGAGTTGCCTGGTATCAGAGAAGTAAGTATCCAAGCCAGATTCTGAACCTACCTACACCCAATCCAGCCCTCTTTCTCCTTAACTATGCATTATTGTATCCTTCATATGGAATGTTAATTCCTTAAGTGCCAAGGATGTTTTATTTTTATTTTATATCTCCAATGCCTAGCAAAGTGTCAGGATCAAAGAAGTAAGAAATACTTATTGAAATGAATTTAATTGAATGCCGTACTTGGACATATCCTGGCAAGAGAGTCTGAAGAATATTTAGGTCTTGTAACATGCTAGAAAACAATCTGTAGGTTTAAGGGAATATGGGTAAAATAGCCTCAGAGGAAAGGCATGCTTTCTCTCCTCCTGGAAGGAAAGGGGAGAATAAATAGGCTATTGACTGAGTGATAAAGCCAGGCATCTCATTAAGCAAAGCAGTTCTCATGCAAGATCAGGCAAGTAACAAATAAATATGGACAAAATCAGCTTAACCATGCCCTGGAACAAGAATATTAGAGGCATGATTTGGCCTCAGGTTTTCCAGGCACTGAAGTAGGCTCTCTAGCTACTAAGCTATACTGTCTTATAATTAATGGTAAATGATGGACATTTCAACATTAGATAAAAGCACCATTAAATTACTTTATGAGTACAATTACTCAAAGACAACTGAATCCCTAAATCCTTATGCATAATATCAATGATACTTTGGGGCATTAAACAATTCTCAACTATTAGTGATGTTTTCAATCACAATATTAGATTAATAGTACAATTTTGAATAATATCCCAATAGAACCTCAGGAAGGTAGGTATAACTCAAGGGATATGGTATTGAAAAGGGGATGAATAATTTTACACTTTATTTCATTTTTCCCTTCCCCCTCCATCCTTTCTTCCTTCCTTCCCTTTTCTCTCTTCTCTTGAAATATTTAATACCCTCTTAAAATCAAATAGAATAAATCACAGATGATAGGAAAACCTAAAGCTATCCCCCCAAAAATAGGGTTACACAAATTCAGCTTTCAGAAAGCATTAAATACCTCAAAGGAAAGCACTAAAAATACTAACAGATTGTTCATCGATAGTAGAAAAAAAATTAAAAGTCATCTTCAGGGAATGGGCTTTACTGACCAATGAATAAATCTGACACAAAAATAATTGATGAAATTTGATAAACAGAAACTTTTTTTCCTGATTGATTGTAACTAGAGTCACCTGATTCTCAGCTGAATAAAATACTCTGATGATACAGACAGTTTGACAAGGATAAAACCTTGAGTCCACATCTATTAGTTACCAGGAAGGATATTCAAATACACTAAGAAAAAATTTGTTGTACAAATCTACATTATATATTATAAATGGGGCAGCTAGGTGGCTCAGTGGATAAAGCACTGGCCCTGAATTCAGGAGTTCAAATCCAGCCTCAGATACTTGACACTAGCTATGTGACCCTGGGCAAGTCACTTAACCCTCATTGCCCTGCAACATATATATATATATATATATATATATAGATATAGATATAGATATATATATATAGATATATATATATATAGATATAGATATAGATATATATAGATATAGATATAGATATAGATATAGATATAGATATAGATATAGATATAGATATGTATGTATATGTATATATATAAATGAATAAAAGTTTTATGTTTGTGTTTGCATATACACATATATACATACACATATATCTATTCTTTTTTTATGGTTAGTGAAGGCAGAAATTTTCAAAAGTTTTGAAAACTCAGAAACATTTCATTAGTGTCAGAAGAATGGATTCCAAAACTCAAAAACATACTGGAAGCACAAATTCATCAATAATAGCTAGAGGAAATTCCAGGGGAGAACTAAAGTTTGTACAAATCCAAGATCAGAATTTGGCAAGATAGAACACAATCATCTTAGTCATATATAAGACATACCACTGCCTTATCTTTTACTTCTATTGTGTTCTATTGAGTTTGTTAATTGATCAGCACCTGATTAGTCAGATTATGGACCCACCCTAAACTACTTGTAGAAATGCTTGATGTACATATGGATGAGAGGAAAGCACACTATTTATAAATATCCAAATAATTCAATTTTTCAATTAAACTAATTAAAATTCAGCCTACTGAATTACTAGATGGCCATGTCAAACCACAGCTGACTGGATTGAATAAGACTTGAGTTGATTATTTTGTTATCAGTTTTATTCTCACCTTCCTGAATTTCTGCCACTCTCCCCTCTTTCCCTACCGATTTTATTATTTGACTAAAGCATCACTTAGCATATTGCCTTGTATATAAGAGATGCTTAACAAATGTTAATTGATTGAAAACACAGTGGTGGTTTGCATATGTTTGTAAGCAGGGCATGAAATGGGTAAAGGAGCACATATGTTGTATATTTGTATGTATGAATGAGGGGAGTAGATGAGGGAACTTTTTGCCTTCTGAAGTCTCATAATTTTGATCAAGCAGTAAGCTTTTAATGTGACATGCTGGGAAAGTCAATTTATCATTAACTGATGATCTATATTAAGGTGATGTCCAAAATAATAAGAGAAACAACCAGAAAAATAAATCAGGGTTTACTAGTGTAGTAAATTTGCTGATGGGGATTATGAACTTTTTAATTAAATGCTACCCCCCATCCCTTTTTTTAAAACTGCTTTATGGCTACTCCTGGACTTGGAAAGACATAGTCAATACATATTCTACCTGTAGGTGGCAGTATCTGCTCTTTGTTTAGCTTTTTTTTTTTTTTTTAGTTTTCATTATAGGTTGCTCTTTTTTCTTTCTCTCTTTCTCTCTCTCTTTAGATCAGGTGTATTAGATATTAGATATGATGTTATACTAATCCGGTGTCTTCTGTAGATATAGCTACCTTTTGGTCAAGTTTTTACTTTTGTTAACTTATAACTAGGTTATAATAAAAATAAGGGCTGAGCCTCTTATTTTTTGGTAAAAATGGACCCCGTCTGGTAAGGAATTAACTCTACCAAAACAAGTTAGTGCCTTCTATATAACTCATAGTCTTTGAGGGTCACCCAGAGTGTTGAGAAATCAAAAGGTTTTCCTAGGGTTACACAGTCAATATCTTTTAGAGGTAGGAAATAAACACAGATCATCTTTGACTTAAGATCATCTTTGAATCCATTATGCTATGCAGATTCTGTATTGGACATAATAATTTCTTTTTTTTCCTCTCTATTTTCTTTTATTGGACCATAGTTTGAGAACAGAAAGGGAACATAGAAGTCATCTAGTCAACCTCCTCTCCCTCATTTTAGAGATTGAGGAAATAGGCCAAAAGAGGTTAAGTGATCTGCCTAAAACCAAAGATGTGAGGAATTGGATTCCGGATTCAGAGGTCACCTAAGTCTGAAGTGATTGTTTTGTTTCCACTTTTTCATATTGCCTCTTCACTTATTGTAAATTCTGTTTTCCTGATTTAACACTTCATTTTTCCTTCAAAAAAGCTAATATCTCTCATTTGAGTTAGCCTTTTTAAAAAAGAGCTCCTGACTTTATTATCAGTTGTCTTCTGATTTTCAATTTTAATGCTCTCCCAAAAATCAAGATTTTTCTAATAATTTGAATTAATTTTTTGATATTCTAGTTTCTTTTCTTATTTTACTTTCCATCATGGATCAGTAGGCAATGGGAAGCCATTGAGAGTGTCAATAAACATTTATTAAGTATGTGCTATGTGCCAAGCACTATATTAGATTCTGGAAATTAAAAAAACCAAAATAGTCCCTTCTACCAAGACACAATCTAGTTGATGGGAAAACAAGCACACAAATCCTGGGCTCAAGAGAATCATAAGACTGTCTTCACTGGTGTTCTGTTGAGGAGATTAAATAGATCCTGAGGTTCCATTTTAGTCAAAGGGAAATTCACTGAAGTTTCTAGTTCGGCAGGCTGAGAAAAGGGACATGGTCAAGGCTCTTCTACATGTATGCTTCTTTCTAGAGTATTCTCTACCTCTAGAGACCTCTTCCTGAAGAAATCCTGAAACCTTATGTTTCCTTTCTCAAAGCCAGAGGCAAGAAGAATAGGATCTCTCCTTTCCCAAGATCTCAACAAATCCACACCACATGCATACATCAAGTTCTCTCCACCTACAGGCAATTGTTATGCAAATGTCAGGCTTGAGCTCCAGGTTATAATAGTTATATACAAAACAGACATAAAATAATATTCATCACTAGCAGCTGGATAATAGGAAAGACTTCATATTGAAGAATCCTGAATGGATAAAATTTCTTGTTTACAAAATTAAATCTAGCAAGTACCTTGCAGGAAGAGATTGGGAGGTTGAGAATGTTGGCCCAAAACAACAAAACTTTCTAAATGATTGAAGCTTTATTTAGATGTTTAGACAATAACAAAATAATAATTGGAAGGGGGAATATGAAGATAAAATGATGAGTTTGGTTTTTGGCATGTCTAGTTTGAGGTGCTTCATACCCACAATTGAAGAGGTAAGGCTTTCCTATTTCCTAAGTCAAGGGACATGATTCAAAATTCAGATTTTTTTCTAAGCAGGTTCAAGGGTCAAAGAGCAGAAGAGGAGTAATAAAGGGTAGGAGGAAGGTGTCTTTTAGGTAGAAATATAGAGGCAAGAGTAAGAAATACAGGTCTGTAGATTTTTGTTGCTAGTTGAAGGGAATACCGATAAGAATCCCAAGGTAGAAATTAAAGACAAGAGAACAAGGGCAAGAACTCCCTGGGGAGTAGCCACATTTAAGAGACTGGAGAAAGACAGCTGAAAAATGTCCTTGTGGGGAAGGGAAGAGGTTTGCTCTAAAATCACTTCCAAATCTACTATTCTATGACTTGTATAATGTAACTCCTTGAAAACAGGGAGAGGTAGAGAATCTACTACATTTTTGTTGTGCCCACATAGAAAGATGCAAGTAGAAACTCAGAAAATACTAGGATGAATGGTGAATAGATGAGCTGCCTCAGAGGTGTCAATGCCTAGTTTGTGGTTATTCAGACAAGGATGGCCACAATAAAAAGCTCAAGGTTTTCTTCATTTTGATGATCCTATGAATCTATAAACTACACACTCCTGTAGATATTTGAGGTCAAACTACATTCCAGAGAGGTCATCTAGCTTAACTCAGTCCCAAAATAGAATGGCTGGTGTGGGCAGAAGACTGATAACAGCTCTACATTCCTTCTAGCTCAGATTCTTATGCCAGTCATGTTCCCTTTTCCTCCACTCCTGTCATTTACAGGAGGAAGCATCTTAAACAATTATTTACCAAACACTGCTTAACAATAGAAGGACAGTTTTCAAATACTTGTGACAGGTTTCCTTTTGATTTGTTTTTGTCTAAAGCTCCAATCTTGCAAGCTGCAAGGCTTAAATCTTTTTAGGGAAAAAAGGAAAGGAAGAAAAAATAGAAATGAAGAAAATGTAACATGAAACTCATGGGACGGGCTCCCTCCTCATCTCCATCTCATAGAATCTCTAGTGTCTTTTCGACATTCAGCTCAGGTAACATTTTCAATATAAAGCCTTTCCTACTACCCAGCTGCAAGGAATAATATACAGCTTTTCCTTTTTAAAAAAATATTAATAAGTAGTTATTGTCTTGCCCTTCCATATCTTCTCCCCACACCATGCCACTGAACAATAACAGAGAAAAAGAAAACTGTTGTACCAAATATCTATAGTTAAACAAATTGAATTCACACATGGGCCATGTCCAAAAATATATGTCTTCTATATTTTAATTCCATCATCCCACATGTAACATGCTTCATCATTGCATGATCAGAGTTCTCACAACTTTCAAAATAGCTTTTCTTTACAACATTGTTATTATTTAAATTGCTCTGCTAGTTTCTTCCCACTTCACTCTGCATCAGTTCATATCAGTCTTGAACAGTTTGCTCTGACACATCATTCCTTATAGTACAATAATATCCATTACATTCATATATTGTATTAATTGTTTCCCTCAAATGACCAACTTTTTAGTTTCCAGGTTTTTTTTTTGCTACTATGGAAAAAAGATTTTCTGAATATTTTTGAACACCATCTTTTTCTTCTTTCTTTGCTAATCTTTGATCTCATGGTAGTAATGTGAAGCTTTTTTTTTTCAAGCCACTGTGGTTAAATTCTAAAACCAAATGAAGGCAAAAGCCATGAGAAAGTATAAATGTTTTTCAACAAGTTAAGTGCTGCCCTCACTTGGTAATTTCTGTAGCTTCTTCATCCAAAAAAAATTGAGCACCTAACTTATAAAGAACAGAGTAGAGATAGCAGATAGATTCAAATATGGTTAGGACATGACTTCAGCCTACAGAAAACTGATATTCTAGAACAGGAGCAAAAGAAATAAAATCTTAATACAGCTGACTTGTGTCATACTTGGAAGGTACCAGATTTATATTCAGAAGGTCTAAATTCATGAAGCACAAAGGTGTCAAACTCTCTACCTGCAGGCTACAAGGAGCCCCCAATTCTCCACAGTGATACCTGAACCAGATTAAAATATAACCAAGAAAGGTTTAACTAACCAAATAACAATACAATAAACATAGATAACATTTTTTTTGGTTTTCTAAATCAATATGTGGCTAACAAGGATTCATTTGTATTTCAGTTTGACAGCATTGCTAAACACTCTGGCTCACTTTCTTAGAGCCAAGATGCCTTCCTTTCTCTCTCAGCATTCTCAGCTTTCCTGAGGGTTTTATTGAGGTCTCAGCTGGAGTGCCTCTCTTCAGGGCTTGCTACTATACCCCTTCCATTTCATAGGCTTGTGACCAGGTACCAGTTCCATTTAGCCACTTAATATTTTGTAGTTTTTACCAAGGGATATTTACTTTAAAGATATAGCAAGAATCAAGTACAAACATTTCCCTTAATATGTTATGGGCATACCCTGCCCTACAACATTTCAGTCTCTTGCGGGGGATATACTTAGCTCATTTCCTTCATAGAAATCTGCTTCCACAAAGTTCATGTCCAAAGGCAGCATCACTACCACACGAGTCTTTGTCTTGACTACCACTAGGTTGGAGTGCCAAAAGTCATTCCTTGTTCTTTGAGTCATTGATACTGCAATGGTTGCAAACCTAGACTTTAGAACACTGGGATGTTGAAGTTCCAACCATACTTTCTGAATTCTCTTCACGGGTCACCAAGAATGGATTCAACAGGCTTCTTGATGATTACTGAGCCAAAGAGGCAGCAGCAGATGATGACAGACCTTTTAAAATCTTTCTATAACCTTCTTAGTTATGCATGCGCAGCATCTCTCCAAGTCATTTTCATGCTGTACCATCAGGACTTCCATAGGTAAGTTGCCCAGTGTCTCCACGGGGAAAGACAGTGTTCGAGACATGCCATGCATGTAAAAGATGCCCATTATATTTAGATCTTGGGTTTGCCACTTAACAGAACTTGAGTGTAAACTTGGGCAAAGGATTTCGAATCTCTAGGCCTCAAATTTTTAGTAACTGCTTTAAGAAGTTGCTGGCACTTGTACATGTAAATAAAGATCTTTTGCTACAGATTCAGGGATATAAATTGTGATGTGTATGATTTTAAGAACTCACTACATGGTCTTCTGTCTCCAAATTCCTCTCTACCTGACCTGATTGTCATAAAGTTGACAAAGTGAGCTTCAGAAAAAAGAGGTCTGATCACACTCTCCCTCTACTCAATAATCCTCTGCAGTTCCCCATTGGCTCTAGAATTAAATACAAAACCCTTTGTTTGGCATTTTATAGACCTTCATAACCTCAATCCAAATTGCCTTTTCAGATCTAAGTTATATTTTTCACCTTCATGCTGTAAAGAATTAATTGTTATTTGAGGTTTTGGTCCCCACAATGCACTCTATGAACCAGCCAAATATGTTAATTCATCTTTCTTACATGGCATTTTATCTCCCATCTCAGTGCCTTTGTCTAGGCTATTTCCCTTGCCTGGAATGCAATGCCTCCTTAGTATCTCTAGTTTCCTTCAAAGCTCAACTACTGGTATCTCTCCGCCAATTGAGATTACCTTAGTTTTGCTTTGTTTTTATTTTGCCTCTATTTATATGTGTACATTGTTTCCCAGATAGAAGTTAAGCTCCTTGAGATCAGTGACTGTCTTATTTTTTCCTTATATCCTCAGTACCTAGAACAAAGCCTAGTACTAGTAGGTGCTAAATAAATGTTTGTTAATTGATAGTATTAGTCTCATGACCATTGTCGTCATTGAGACCACTGGTAATCAAGCATTGCTCTGAATGTTAAATTAGTTATCATATTAATCAGATGGGTAGAAATCTTCATTCCCAAGGTTTTAAATTCCTCATCTCAGAGTGCATTTTGTCTTAGATTAGGAATTTAACAACAAACATGCTTTGTCAAACAAAGAAATTCTTTTCTGTTCTCAGCTTCAAAAATATAGATTCAATTTTATACAAAAAAAGAGTAAAAGGCTCAAATGTTTATAGAAGCCATTTATCTAATGCTGAGAAAAAATGAAAAAGGTTACTAGAAATTGAGTTATATAGATTAAAAGGAAACCATTGAAGAGAATAGTGAGAAGTACCATATTTCAGATGATCTTCATGTAAGAGAAGTAGTAAATGGTTGCAATAGGGAGCAAAAGTCTAACTTCACAGCAGGCCACAGGGCTTAATTGAAACTTCTAACTAGGCCCATTTTTCTTAGAGATCACTCAAAGGGAAAGTTAATTATCACAATTAATCTTTATTTAAAAAATATCTCAGTATAGTAAAGCAGAAATTTAACCTTAAAAATTTGAGCTCATGGAATAATACTGTAAGTAGCTCTTGTTCTTTGTCTCTTTCTCTATTTAATTAATTCAATGTGTATTCACCAATATAAATGGCATCTCCAAAGCATAGAGATTCAGCTTTACAAGTAATACAACAAATTTCTCTCCTTCCAAAGCAATTAGCCCCTTGAGCCTCCATGTAATACTTCTGTTGGTTTCAGTTGTGTTCTGTGAAGGGCCTAAAGATTCACTTTGCAGGGCTAGAGATTATAGAATTATGTCATTTGGTATTTGTAAAAGATCTCAGTGGTCATCTAGTCTCATTGTTATGTGAAAAGATGAATCATCTCTAAAATATTGGTGGTCATTTAGTCTTTCCTTGATGTCTTTCAATCGGGAGCATAGAATTCTAGGGAACATAAAATTCCCCAAGGCAGCTGGTTTCACATTTGGTGAGCTCCAGTTATCAGGAAGTGTTTCTTGACATCAAGCCTAAATTTGTTTCTTTGCACCTTTCCCTCATTATTCCTGGTTTTTCCTTGTGTGAGAAAACAGAACTATTATAATCATTCTTCAACATGATATCTCTTTAAATACTTAAGGAGAACTATTATTATTATTATTATATTATTATTATTCTCCAAGCTACAGACTCTTATCATCTTCCAACATGCTATCAGCTAGGTTAAAAAGGTAAGTGTTACACACAATTTTTAAGTACTGCTGGGACTATTCAAGTCAATAGGGGCCAAATCAGGTTAAAGAAGAAGAATGGACAATAGTCTAAATGATAGGAGAAAATTGAGAATTATGCCTAGGATTTCTCAGCAGGATACGCTGGTTCACCTGGAGAGGATTTTATGTGGGAAAGAAGTTGGATTCAATTGTTTGAGAGTCTGTAGAAGTAAGGAATATGTGTAGGGAATGTATGAAGATAGACACTGGAATCTTTTTCTGAGTGATAAATTTTACTAATGAAAACTTGTGACAAAAGATTTTTGTTAGAAATTTGGGTATTTGGTGGGAGAGCAGTCCCAAGGCATGATCTACCTAATGGATGTAGGAGGTGGGAGTTATGCTAGGGTTCCAAGGAAGAAATGAATATCAAAAATTCCTGGAGGGGAATAAAATTTTCATTGAAAGGGACAACAGATGACATCCATTTCAACTCACTACCCAATGCAGGAATGCTCTCTTGAATTTTCCTAGCAAATCTTAATCTACATCTATTTCAGCTCTTCTAATGAAAGAGTGCATTAATTTTGGAGGCAACATTTTTATCTCTTCATTAGAAAAAGCGACATTGGTATCTTAACAATATCAAATGGATTAACAATGCTCGAAGGGAGGCAGAAAACTGGGAAACAATTTTTGAGGCCAGTGCTTTTGATAAAGGCCTCATCTCTAAAATATATAGGGAATTAAATCAAATTTATAAGAATCCAAGTCATTCCCCAATTGAGAAATGGTCAAAGGATATGAACAGGCAGTTTTCTGATGAAGAAACCAAAGCTATCTATTCCCATATGAAAAAATGCTCTAAATCTCTAATGATTAGAGAGATGCAAATTAAAACAACTCTGAGGTACCACCTGACACCTATCAGATTGGCTAAAATGACAAAAAATGAAGATAATAAATGTTGGAGAGGCTGTGGAAAAATTGGAACACTAATGCATTGTTGGTGGAGCTGTGAGCTGATCCAACCATTCTGGAGAGCAATTTGGAATTATGCCCAAAGGGCGATAAAGCTGTGCATACCCTTTGACCCAGCAATTCCACTTTTAGGTCTTTTGCCCAAAGAAATCATGGAAGGGGGAAAGGGACCCACATGTACAAAAATATTTATAGCTGCTCTTTACGTGGTAGCAAGGAATTGGAAGTTGAGGGGATGCCCATCAATTGGGGAATGGCTGGACAAGTTGTGGTATATGAATACAATGGAATACTATTGTGCTGTAAGAAATGATGAGCAGGAAGAGTTCAGAGAAACCTGGAGGGTCTTACGTGAGCTGATGATGAGTGAGATGAGCAGAACCAGAAGAACATTGTACACAGTATCATCAACATTGAGTGTTGATCTACTGTGATGGACTATATTCTTCTCACCAATGCAATGGTACAGAAGAGTTCCAGGGAACTCATGATAGAAGAGGATCTCCAAATCCAAGAAAAAAAAAAAGAAAGAACTGTGGAGTATAGATGCTGATTGAACCATATTATTTCTTTTGTTTTGGGTGCTGTTGGTTTTTTTTTCTATTTTGAGGTTTTGCATCACTGCTCTGATTTTTTCTCTTGTAACAGGATTAATGCAGAAATAGGATTAATGTTATTATGTGTATATATATATGTGTGTGTGTATATATATATATCTATATATATCTATATGTATATGTATAGAGATAAATAGACATAACCTATATCAGATTACCTGCTGTCTAGGGGAGGGGGGAGGGAGGGAGAAAAATCTGAAATTGTAAAGCATGTATAAACAAAAGTTGAGAACTATCTTTACATGTAACGGAAAAAATAAAATACCTTATACATTAAAAAAAATACTCATTACTGCAACTGTAAACTTCATTTGAATGGACACTTATATGGCTCCTTCACAGAGAGATTGACATGTTTCTATTTCTTCCCTTAATATTATTCTGTTCCAATATTCTTATTAATGATGACTATTTGATGTTTACAGAGGAGGTTTTTTTGTTTTTGTTTTTGCAGGGCAATGAGGGTTAAGTGACTTGCCCAGGGTCACACAGCTAGTGTCAAGTGTCTGAGGCTGGATTTGAACTAGCTGCCCTACAGAGGAGTTTTGTTTGTTTGTTTGTTTGTTTGTTTGTTTGTTTGTTTTTTTAGTGAGGCAATGGGGGTTAAATGACTTGCCCAGGGTCACACAGCTAGTAAGTGTTAAGTGTCTGAGGCCGGATTTAAACTCAGGTACTCCTGACTCCAGGGCTGGTGCTCTATCTACTGCGCCATCTAGCTGCCCCCAGAGGAGTTTTTTAATGAATGGGAGTGAAGGGAATATTGGTTCATATCATTGGCATATCAATCAGCCACTTAATTGTTTTGATAATAATAACGTCCACATTTCCTCCATATTTTTTTCTTCTCCTTCAGATTTTTTTATGAATCTATCAATTCCAACAAAATTGCATCATCTATAGCAATGACCTACTCCACAGATACTTGGTGTAGTAATTACTTTTCCCAAATTGTACTATTTAGTGACATTTTCCTCTGTATATTTCCTATATCCTATAAGCGTGTTTAAGACTGTATTTCATTTTTTTTTATTTTTTTTTATTTTTTTTTAGGCAATGGGGGTTAAGTGACTTGCCCACAGTCACACAGCTAGTAAGTGTCAAGTGTCTGAGGCCGGATTTGAACTCAGGTACTTCTGAATCCAGGGCCGGTGCTTTAACCACTGCGCCATCTAGCTGCCCCCTGTATTTCATTTTTTAATGAAAATTTTAACTAGTCATTTCAATCTTTTTTCCTTTGCATTCTGTCCAGTATCATCTTTAAATTTTCTCAAATAACTTTGATTAGTTGATTCTTTTGTAAGGCTTCTTTAACCTCTACATTTGTATGTGTTGCATTAAAAAGTAACTGCTGAGGGGACAGCTAGGTGGCACAGTGGATAAAGCACTGGCCTTGGATTCAGGAGGACCTGAGTTCAAATTCATCCTCAGACACTTGACACTTACTAGCTGTGTGACCCTGGGCAAGTCACTTAACACTTATTGCCCGGCCAAAAAAAAAAAGGAACTGCTGATATTTTTACCTTACTTTCTTTTTAAAAAAAATAAAAGTATTTTATTATTTTCCAGTTACATGTAGAGATAGTTTTCAACATTTGTTTATAAAAGATTTCCAATTTCCAATTTTTCTCCCTCTGTCCCCTCCCTTCCCCCCCCTTCCCAAGACAACAGGTAATCTGATATAGGTTATATATGTACAATAACATTAAAAATGTTTCTGCTTTAGTCATGTTATAAGAGAAGAATCAAAGCAAAAAGGAAAAACCTCAAAAAAGAAAAAGAAGAGCATGAAAGACAAAAGAAATAGTGAGGTCCAATCAGCATCCATATTCCAGAGTTCCTTTTTCTTCTTTCTTTTTTTTTTTTTTTGATTTGGAGAGCCTTTTCTATCATGAGTCCTTTGGAACTTTCTTGTACCATTGGATTGGTGAGAAGAATCTAGTCTATCACAGTTGATCAACACATAATGTTGATGATACTGTGTATAATGTTCTTTTGGTTCTGCTCATCTCACTCATCATCAGTTCATGCAAGTCCTTCCAGGTTTCTCTGAAATCCTCCTGCTCATCATTTCTTATAGTGTGATAGAATTCCATTACATTCATATACCACAACTTGTTCAGCTATTCCCCAATTGCTGGGCATCCCCTCAATTTCCAATTCCCTGCCTCCACAAAAAGAGCAGCTATAAATATTTTTGCACATGTGGGTCCTTTTCCCTTTTTCATTATCTCTTTTGGAAAAAGACCCAAAAGTGGTATTGCTGAGTCAAAGGGTATGCAGAGCTTTATAGGCCATTGGGCATAATTCCAAATTGCTCTCCAGAATGGTTGGATAAATTCACAACTCCACCAATAATGCATTAGTGTTCCAATTTTTCCACAGCTTCTGCAACATTTATTATTTTCCTTTTTTGTCATATTAGCCAATCTGATAGATGTCAGGTGATACCTCAGAGGTGTTTTAATTTGCATCTCTCTAATCAATAGTGATTTAGAGCACTTTTTTTTTCATATGGCAATAGATAGCTTTGATTTCTTCATCAGAAAGCCACCTGTTCATATCCTTTCACCATTTCTCAATTGGGGAATGACTTGGATTCTTATAAGTTTGATTTAGTTCCCTATATATTTTAGAAATAAGGCCTTTATCCGAAGTACTGGACATAAAAAAATGTTTAAGAGCTTTCTGCCTCCCTTCTAATTTTGGATGCATTGCTTCTGTTTGTACAAAACCTTTTTAATTTAATGTAATCAAACTCATCCATTTTGCATTTCATAATATTCTCTATATCTTGTTTAGTCATAAACTGTTCTCCTTTCCAAAGATATGAAAGATATACTATTCCTTCCTCTCCTAATTTACCTGTGGTATCACTTTTTATATCTAAATCATATACCCATTTTTATCTTATTTTAGTATAAGGTGTAAGATGTTGGTCTATGCCTAATTTCTGCCATACTCTCTTCCAGTTTTCCCAGCAGGTTTTTTCAAATACTGAGTTCCTATCCCAGAAGCTGGAGTCTTTGGGTTTATCAAACAGTACATTACTAATGTCTTTTACTACTGATCCTCCTATACCTAGCATATTCCATTGATCCTCCACTCTATTTCTTAGCCAGTACCAGATAGTTTTGATGACTGCTGCTTTACAGTAGAGCTTCAGATTTGGTACAGCTAACCCACATTCCTGTGCATTATTTTTCATTATTTCCTGTGATATTCTTGACTTTTTGTTTTTCCAGTTGAATTTTGTTATTATTTTTCTAGCTCTATAAAATATTTTTAGGTAGTCTGATTTGTATGGCACTAAATAAGTAAATCAATTTAGGTAGAATTATCATTTTTATTATATTAGCTCAGCCTATCTATGAGCAATTGATATCTTTCCAATTACTTAGATATGATTTCATTTGTGTGAAAAGTGCTTTGTAATTGTGTTCATGGAGTTCTTGGGTTTGTCTTGGCAAGTAGACTTCCATGTATTTTATATTATCTACCATTATTTTAAATGGAATTTCTTTTTCTATCTCTTGCTGCTGGACTTTGTTGGTGATATATAGAAATGCTGATGATTTGTGTGAATTTATTTTATATCCTGCTACTTTGCTCAAGTTGTTCATTGTTTCAAGTAATTTTTGAGTTGATTCTCTAGGATTCTCTAAGTATACCATCATATCATCTGCAAAGAATGATACTTTTGTTTCCTCCTTGCCTATTCCAATTCCTTTAATTCCTTTTTCTTCTCTGTTTGCTAAAGCTAACATTTCTAGTACAATATTAAATAATAGAGGTGATAATGGATGTACCTATTTCACCCCTGATCTTTTTGGGAAGGCCTCTAACTTATCTCCATTACATATAATGCTTGCTGATGGTTTTAGGTAGATACTGCTTATTATTTTAAGGAAATCTCCACCTATTCTTAAGTTCTTTGGTGTTTTATTAGGAATGGGTGTTGTATTTTTTCAAAAACTTTCTCTGCATCTCTTGAGATAATCATATGATTTTGGTTAATTTTCTTATTGATGTGGTTAATTATGTTAATAGTTTTCCTAATGTTGAACTAGCCTTGCATTCCTGGTGTAAATCCCACCTGGTCATAGTGTATTATCCTGGTGATCACTTGCTGTGATCTCCTTGCTAATATCTTATTTAACATTTTAGCATCAATATTCATTAGTGAAATTGGTCTATAATTTCCTTTCTCTGTTTATTCCTTTCTCTGCCTGGTTTTGGTATCACCACCATATTTGTGTCATAAAACAATTTGGTAGAACTCCTTCACCTATTTTTCCCATTAGTTTGTATAATATTGGAATTAATTGTTCTTTAAATGTTTGGTAGAATTCACCTGTAAACCCATCTGGCCCTGGGGATTATTTCTTAGGGAGTTCATTAATGGCTTGTTCAATTTCTTTTTCCAATATGGGCTTATTTAAGGATTTTATTTCCTCTTCAATTAACCTGGGCAGTTTATATTTTTGTAAATATTTATCCATTTCATTTAGATTGTCAAATTTATTGGCATACAGTTGGGCAAAATAGTTTGTGCTCTCAGTGTCCAACTGTGGTCCGGGTGTCTCGTGAGCAACCTTAGACTGGTATGCTGTTCAGGTGTTTGGTGAGTTTAATTACAGAAAACCCTAATAGGCTAAGTTTAGAGTTAAGAGCATTCCCATTTCCTTATCTTTGATTTTTATTATTTTCACCTTTGTTGTTTAATTAATTCCCAAGTAATAAAATCTGATCCTTTTGTGAACTAAAGCTTAGAGGCTCCTTTCTTATTGACCTGGGATAAATATCTAAAAAGGGCAGTTCAGAGGGGAGGTTAAACCTAAAAGGGTCCCTCATGTTTCTGGGAGCCCAATATTAAGGCAAATCACCCAAATAATGTATCCTATATCAAATTTTGGGCCTCACAGTTTTGACGAGCTAATCCAGGATCTTACTGACTCACCCCTAGCTTTACCACAACCAGCTAATATGGTGGACTTTCTGTTACCCCGCCCCCTACTGACTTTCCCTCATTTGCCTAATCTCCCTTGCTTTAAGCCTCTAAAAGCTTTGCTTTAAAGAGAAAAGCTGGTCCAGTTTAAAGGGCAACATGCTTGAATATTTTGCTTTCCCTTTGACCAATTTTAATTTTTAAGGCATTGTTTTCTTCAATGAGATTATGCACCTTTTTTTTTCCCATTTGGCCAGATGATTTTTTTTTTGGAGAGGCTATTGGGATTAAGTGACTTGCCCAGGGTCACACAGCTAGTAAGTATTAAGTGTCTGAGGTCGGATTTGAACTCAGGTCCTCCTGACTCCAGTGCTGGTGCTCTATCCACTGTGCAACCTAGCTGAATTTTTTAAGGAATTGTTTTCTTCAGTCAATCTTTGTGCTTCCTTTTCCAAGCTGCTAATTATTTTTTCATAATTTTCTTGTGTTGCTTTCATTTCTCTCCCCATTTCTCTCAATTGATTTTTAAAATCCTTTTTGAGCTCTTCCAAGAAGGCTTTTTATTCTTGAGACCAATTCATTTTCCCTCTTGAGCCTTCACACGTAGGCAATTTGGGAGTATTGTCCTCATCTGAGTTTGTGTTTGCCTCTTCCCTGTCAATACAGAAGCTCTCAATGGTGAGAGTTCTTTTTTGTTTCTTACTAATACTGCAGCTTATTTTTTTTTTGAGTTGAGGTCTGTTCTAAGGGCACCAGGGTCTCTGTTTCAAGCTTCTTGTGCTGGGGTATAGGAGCTGTGTCACTGGCTTTCTACACTGAAGCCTCTACGTCTTGTGGATTTCTCATTGCCCTGGGCTTGCTGGCTGTGTGCTGGGATAGATAGGCCTGTTTGCACCTGTCCTATGGGTGGCTGTCCAGCTGGCAACCTGCTCTCCTGGCTGGTGTAGGTGGGTTTCACCACTGTCCTGCTGTGCCACCAGCTTGTTGAGCCAGGATCCAGGGGCCTCAGTAGCTCGGCTGTGGCCCATAGCTTCCTGCTGACTTGTCCTGACCCCCTCCGCATTGTGCAGTGACAGGGCGCTGCGCTTCCCTTTTGCCCCAGTGAGACCAACCTTTCCTGAAGTCTAAATTATTTCTGGTTGGATGACTGTGTCTCTCTATCTCTTTGCAGGTTCTGTAGTTTCAGAATCTGTCTAGAGGCTTGATTTAATGTTCTTTTTGAGGGAACAGAATGTGAGCTCAAGTGATTTGCTGGCTAATCTCCACCATCTTGGCTCCATCCACTTTACTTTCTATTCAATGTTTCCTAAGTGAGTTTAAATTTTGCACTGGCATTTCCCTTAGCTGTCATATTGGCAAGTAAGTCAAGTGTTTGTTGACTAAGACATTTTTTACATCCTTTCTAACTACTCATTATTATAATTTATTTGTAAATATTAATCTTGTTTACAAAATTAGTATAGTTGGTATCATAACCTTTACTCCATGCATTTTAAAATTTTTGGTGGGAATAACATTTAAGTAGTTCAGTTTAGGAATGTTTTAATTGAATTCCATTTTTTCTCACTTCTCAGTAGCCTCACCATCTGGCTTCTTGCAGCCCATCTTTCTTATCTCTGTCCCATTACAACAATGGAATCTCTCTTTAGTTCCCCTGGTCCTGCTAGGTAAGTTTAAACTTATTTTTTTAGGCCCAGAACTCCAAACCACTTATGCATTATTTCCTTAGCATGATCCTCCTTATAGGTCCTCTAACTTCATTGTCCTCCCCCGTTATAAAAAATTCCTTGGGGTCAGGGTATACTTGAACATAATATGCACTTAAGTTATTCATCTCTAATTTTTATTCTTCTCACTTTTTATGAATTTTGATCTTTGCTCACAGAAGACAGTGGTCTGACTGTACAGAAATAGCTGTTCAGTAATGTCTTGTACATCAGTAATTTTCTGTCTATTAAAATAAAATCAGTCTCATTTTCTATAATGTTATTCAATGCTTCCCATGTCCAATTCTTTTCTTAAAGAAAGTACTCAAGATGTACAGATGTGAGTTTTATGTATAGTCTATGTGCCCTTTTCCTCTCTCATTTCTTATTCTCTAACTCAGTATATAATGTTATCCTCATCTATTTACACCTTTACATTGAAGTGATCAAATATCAAAGTAAATTTTGATTTAACTTAAGGAATTCTCATCAAGTTATTCAGGATATTTCTTTTTCTCTATATACTCTTCAACAGAATATGGTGCATGAGGTGAATTTATTTTCTTAATGATCTTTTAGAAAATACTTATCATGAACACTAAATATGACATGACAAAAAGTCTCATGAAATGCTTTTCCATATTGTCTTTTGACACAATTTTGCCAAAATTTGTATGCAACTTCAAGGAAAATCTGTAAGACATGCAATCTATTCATCCACAAATTTCATCCATCTTTGGTGTTTGTAGGGAGGTCAATATTGTATACTTGAGTTCTTATAGGGCCACATCCACTCACTGATCATTGAGTAAGGCTTACAATCTAATTAATATACAATCTAAGTAATTAATTAATTAATCAATCAATCAATTTTATGGATAGTCTACAAATTGTGCAATTCTTAGCATACTCTGCCTTCTTTATCTCCACTCTGCCCCCATCATTCCAGAAGCTCCATAGATATCAGAACCATTTAAATGTTTGTTTCTCTTTATATTGAATCAAAGTTTGTCATCTTTAACTTTGATTCTATAACTCTAGCTCTATCTTCCTTAGTAATAAAAAATATCTATATTATTTTTCTTTTGCATGACAGGATCTATATAATTTTCCTTGCCCGAGGTACCTGAAATTGGGTGTGTCTCTTGGAACTTGATATGAAGGAAAGTAAAACCTTTGAGTTTGAATGAACCTATTAAGCCTTTCAAGCTAGCACAGAAGGTGCTCACCTCTGACATGTTTTCCCTTGATAAGTGAAGGACTGAGGAAATGACATTTTCTTTCAGAGACATGGCAATGATGATCATATCATCAAAAGGAAAGGCAAGAAAATTGGATGCAATAACGATTGCAACCTTTCTGTTAAGATGAAATCATCCATGTAACATGGTGAGCTATACACTTCTAAGAATTATGAGACTTTAGGACAAAGAATGGCACTTGATTATTGGAGAATATTAGAGACATAGGGCATTAAAGTGGTCACATGGGCTTCCACCTTGACATCTGAGGAGAATTGGCTTTCAAGTATTCAAGAAGGTGTCAAGATTATACTTTAATAATTTATACAACCAATAACATAAGAATTGATAATGAGAGCAAGGTTCTTATAATTATGCAATTTAAATTAATTTCCTACATACTTGATCAAAGTTACAATGATCTGGAAGTTTTTGTTGACTTTATATTCTATTCTTTTTAGAGGTAATCTCTTCATTTGAGTGAGTCAAAAAGGAACAAATTCATACAAATTCAATTTCCCTGGATATGCCCAGCAAAAGAATCAAAAAAGGGGCCAAATATTATTTTGTAAAAGCCCCTGTAAACCTTTATTTTGTCAACAACTTAATTACATCAGGCTGGAGTCATTGCACTTGAACATACTTTTTTTTTTGGATTTTATCATATCATTTTGTGTTGATTTTAAACTTTATCCTAACTAATTGATGGTATGAATGCAAACAGATTATTCAAACATGACTCTCACACCAGCAACTAGTTTTATCAGGGAAGATATAGAGAATTTCAGGATTGACAGTTGACCCAAAGAGAAATTGAGACATGTGTGGTAGATGTGAGTGGCTGCATTACAAAATATGGCTTATGCATAATAATAATAAAGGATAAAAAAGAGAATATCCCAGGAATTATGTGATTAGGAAATAAGTTCAGAAAAACATTTGGCCAAGGTAATAAGCTACAGATGCCCAACCAGAGTACTAGATTATCATAAAATTATTAGAGAGAAAGCTGAATTAATTACAGTGATACTGTAGTAGCAGTAGCAGCAGCATGACACAAGGGATAAAACACTGGACCTGGAATCAGGAAGACCTGAGTTCAAATCCAGATGCAGATCCTTAGAAGGTATGTGACTGGGCAAGTTACTTAAGTTCAATTTCTTCATTGATAAAATGGTGACAGTAATAATACCTCCCAGGTTTGTTGTGAGGATCAATTGAAATAATAATATTTCTAAAGGGATTTACACAATTAAAAATAATATATAAATGCTAATTATCATAATCTCTTGCTAGTGAAAAAAATGAGATGGAGGGGAAGAAGCAAGTGATCTATGTATAATTCTGTGGAGAATTTACTGAATTTAGTTCATTAATCATCTATAACATCAAGGACTTTTCATTGGTTAAAAAGCATCATTTCCCTTTCCCCATTTTTCAGAAAGTTATGATGGAACTAAAAAAAGCTGGGAAAAAACCCTCTAGGCCATGCTGGAGAGTAAACACTATCTTTTTAGATGGTCCTTTGCCACATCTTTGTTTTTTTTCCAGCAGTTGCATTTCCTTTCAAGTAAGCCTCTCCACCATGAGAAATGAATGAATGAAAAATACTTTGTTGAGCACCTACTCCAAGCATGTGAAGACTAACTCTAGCAGAATAGGCAGATAAAAGCAATTTGTTCCAATGGTCCTGAAGGCAATGAAAGTAGGTGCTGTGGAGCACACAGAGTTTGGTTAAACATCAAAGATGCCAAGGTCATCTACTACATCTCAGGCCATCACTAGTCATCTTGACTTTTGTCTTGCCACTAGACTTCAATGATTCCAGAAGAAAAAGTGAAGCTCTTGCCTTTGTGCAAATCTGCCTCACTTAAATCCAATTCATGTGCAAATCAAGACATCACCCTCATGAAAATGAAGGATGAATAACTCTATGTTCCAACTACTATGCTAAGTTCTGGGAGTGGAAGACACAGTTCATGCCCTCAAAGAGTGTATATTCTAATTGGAGAAGCCAACATATAGGAGAGGCAGGAGCAAGGATTGAGGATTTATTCTGGAGAGGTGGAAAGGGGAGGGGGATAGAACATGGATGGTATCTGGCAGGTAATGAGATGGCCTGGGTGGATAGCTGGGTAGCATATGAAACTAAAGCACTGCCTGGTATCTAGGACCAGGTAATAGGTAAAGTGGTTTAAACAGGCTACTTTGCACACAGATAGGTCATTAATCAACTGGGTTATGCCTTAGGGGAAAAACCCCAGAGGTGAAAGGAAAATTTCAGGATATCAGGATAATATTTCCTTTTCCCTCAGCTCATTTTAATTGCTCCTCAGAACTCTAATGTTTAGGTCTGAAATCTCTGCTTTATTCTTTCCTCTCCATGGTGACCAGAATGACAGGAACATTCACTTCCCAGGTTGTTACTTAAAACTGAAGACTACCACATATTTGGACATACCTTAACTTCTGCATACTGATATGAGGGCTCAATCTTATATTCACACAATTCTAGGGGAAGTTGGAATGAAAGAGATTTTAAAATGGGAATAGTAAAACTCAAGAGAAAGGAGAGATCCAAACATTATCCCAGAAAAAAAAAAAGTGCCAAATTTATACTTCATAGTGATCTTGTGAATAGTTTGGCTTTGGTATTTAGTCATTTTTTCAGTCTTTGTGCAACTCTTCATGAGCCCTTTTGGAGTTTTCTTGGTAAAGATGTTAAAGTGGTTTGCCATTTTCTTCTCCACATTATTTTACAGATGAGGAAAAAGAGATAAATAGGATTAAGAAGTTTTTCCAGAATTTTACAACTTGTAAATGTCTGAGGTCATATTGGAACTCAGGAAAATGAGTCTTACTGACTCCAGGCCCAGTACTCTACCCAATACACCACCCAGCTACCCCACCGTTATCTCTAAGCATAGATAGATTTACCTAGGTTCTATAAATGAGATCACAGAATAAAAGGTAGGTGATTACACACAGCTATATAAGCATAGAGGTCCAACATTCATAAGGTACAAATGGAACTTCCAAAAATAGTACTCAATTCTTTCATAGTAGTGTTACTTATCATAACAATAGGACACAAGATGATGGGCAAGAAAAGAGAGAATACAGAGCAGCTATGTGGACCTGGAGTCAGACAATATTAAGTTCAAATTGAGGATGTTGTTTGTCCTTCTTTTTGAAGAGGACCATGACACCAGAAGGTGATGTCATGACTTATAGTAAATTGGATTTAAGTGAGGGGAGTTGTGCAAAGTCCCCAAACTCACTCTCTCCTTCAGAGTTCTCTGTGTCTAGTGTCAAGATATACATCAGGACAACTGGAGATGGCCCCACATATTTAAGGCGATTGGGGTTAAGTGACATACCCAGGGTCACACAGCTAGTCAGTGTCTGAAGTAAAATTTGAACTCAGGTCCTCCCTAGCTGCTCCAATTGAGTTAAAATACATCCTCAGACACTTACTAAGTATAAGACACTGAGCAAGTCACATGTTCTTTGTGTGCCCCAGCTTCCTCATCTTTAAAATGGGGATAATAGTGGCATCTACCTTTCAGAGTTGTTATAAGAATAAAATGAGATATATTTAGTAAACTGCTTTGCAAATATTAAAGTACTAACTAAATTCTAGTTATTGGTTTTGTTGTTAATTTATTTACTCTATAAAGAACTCAAAGTTGATATTAGAGATCTGACCCTAGAAGAGAATTCCTTCCTTTAAGAAATTCCTGGGACAGCTAGGTGGCGCAGTGAATAATGCACTGGCCCTGGATTCAGGAGGACCTGAATCAAATCCAGCCTCAGACACTTGACACTTATTAGCTGTATGACCCTGGGCAAGTCACTTAACACTCATTGCCCCACAAAAAAACATAAAAAGAAAAAAAAAACAAAAAAATTCCAAAGAACATTCTCTCTACAAATGAAAGTTGGCATATTCTCAGCAACTTACTGTGTGAAAGTTGTCTAGAATAATGTGACTTAGCCAGGGTGATATGAACAATATGTGTCAGAGATGGGAAATGAATCCAGGTGTTCCTGCCTCTGAAACCCACAACCTATGCACTATGTCAAACTGCCTTTGAGAAAATAATATGTTAAATTGCTTGCTGCCTTTGGGAAGGAAGAGGGAAGGGAGGTTGGAGAAAAATTTGGAACTCAAAAAAAACTTTACATATAATTGGGGGAAAAATTAAAAATAAAATAAAATTTATAAAAATAAAATAATATATTCAAAAATCAATAACAATTTTTCTCTTCCAAACATTTAAGTTTTTTGGTGGCTGAGGAGTGGGCAAGATCTCTTGGGATATTGATAAAGAATTATTTTGTCAGTCCACAGAACCATAGAGGACAAGGATCTGACTGAAAAGGGAAGCACATTCCAAGATATGATTGGGTCTGAACATGGGTCAATCAGAACATGGTAGTCCATATTCTCCTTCCTACCACCTGCCAGTTGCTCCTCTCATCCTTCCTTGTCAAACAAGAAACTGACAAGGAAAAATTTGACTCAAAATACTCCATCCCCCTTTGCTTTTGTATTATGTAAGTACACAACAGTGATCTCTAGAACTAGAAGAATCAAATACAAAGCTAGTAAAGCTTTGCAGCAAATTTAGCATCTTTGGGATGAAGAGAAGAGATTTGTTAAGTCAAATTACTGAAATATGTTATTTATGAAGTAAATTAAAGGTGAAAAGTGTCAAGCACCTCATCCTATAGGATTCTCTCTTGGTTTTCCTCATTTTGCTTTCTCTAGTTCTCAATCTATTCCTTTGACCCTTCTTCCTCAGCCCTCTTTGTGCAATCATCATCCATGTCCTTAAGCACTGTGGTACCTCCAGGGCTCTTTCTGGAGCCCTCTACTCTCTCTCTCTCTCTCTCTCTCTCAATCCCTCCCTCTCTTCTATCATGATCTTATCATCTCCCATTGATTCAATTATTATCTCTATGAAT
Organism: Dromiciops gliroides; assembly: GCF_019393635.1. NCBI lineage: Eukaryota > Metazoa > Chordata > Mammalia > Microbiotheria > Microbiotheriidae > Dromiciops > Dromiciops gliroides. The sequence goes on along the minus strand of NC_057866.1, from coordinate 233,324,919 downwards.
ATGATGCTCAAATTTTATAACTAGCTCTAAGCTTGCTTCTGAATCCAGTCCCACACTATTAGCTGCCTGTTGGATGTCATACTCCCTGCTTGTCCTATCAAAAGGGAACTCATTATTATTCCCCCAACCCCACTTTTCCTCCTAATTCCTCTCCTTTTTTGAAGGTACTATTATTCTTCAAGTCACCCAGGATCACAGGATCAGTCTTTCTCTATTCTTCATTCTCATCCACCATATCTAATTGGTGGCTACAATTTGTCAAATGTCACTCAGTTTGACTTTTCTATCCCATTTTCTTCACTCCCATGACCAGCAGATCACTTTAGCTCTCATCATCTCTTGCTGGAACTATCACAAAAATCTCCTAATTAGGCTTCCCAGATCCAGTGTCTCTCCTTTCCAATGCATCTTTCACATGGCTTCCACATAGGTACTAAAGCACAAGTCTGACACTCCTCTGCTCAATGCTGTCACTCAATAAGGATTTATTAAATACAGAGTATGTTCCAGGTACTGTGGCAGTCCTTCCTCTCTAAGAGCTCACGGTCTAATGTGTGAGACAACATACAAAAAACTCAAGACCCTTCAGTAGCTTCCTTTTGTCTCTAAGATACAATCAAAACTTCAATTGGCATTTAAATCTTTCATAGTATGTTCCAGATATCCTTTATATACCTTTCCCACATTAACCTCCCCCCCCACCCGCCATAGAATGTTTAGCCAAACTAGTTTTCTTGCTCTTCCCCAAACTCAGTTTTCCATCCTGTGTCTTTACATAAGCTTCTTACCCATGCCTGAAATGCTCTCCCTCTTTATGAGCCCTCCCCTTTTCCCCAACTAAAATCCCTAGCTTCCTTCATATCTCCATTTAGGTGGCATCCCTTAACAGAAGCCTTCTTGATCCTCCGGCACTTTTGGACTTCCCCATCTGAAGGGACTTTGAATTTGCATTTACTCATCTGTGTACTTTGTTGTCGTTCAGTCTTTTTTCTATATGACTCTTCTTGAATCCATTTTGGATTTTCTTGGCAAAAATATTGAAGTAGTTTGCTATTTCCTTTGCCAGCTCATTTTACAAAGAAAAAAATGAGGCAAAACCCACTTTATTAAGTGATTTGCCCAGAATCTGGACTCAGGAAAATGAGTCTTCCTGACTCTAGGACCAGTATACTATCCACTCTACCACCTAGCTGCCCTATTATTAGACATGCCTACACCTTCTGCTCACAGTAAAATGTAAGTACCTTGAAGGTAGGGGTTGAATGGTTTTTATTTTCTATCTCTAGCACTTAGTAGAGTTTTTAATAAATGCTTAGTGAATGTTGAGTGAATGAAAAGCAATGATGATAAAAATTAAATGAAACAGCCACTGCTGTGATATTAAAGGGGTTATTTGCATATTAATTAGGCAATTCTGGTATTAATTAGATAATTTGTATCTGTCATAAAAACCTGATATCTGCAAATGCAACTTAGGGAATTTTTGTTAGTGAGTTTAGTATTGGGAATCCTGCCAAATTGACATCCCCAGAAAACTGAAGTCCTTAATTTACCTGCAGGACAAGTTTAGCAGCAACAATGGGTTCTTACAATTATGATCATTTGCCAATTTCCCTTTTACTGGAGGACCCATGCTTTTATATTAGAGTCACCAGTCCTTCAAAGGGAGATTGCCCAAATGAATCCCAGTTACAGGCTGCTTATAGTCTCAGTGGATTGCCAAGATTGGGCTAAATATTGTAGATTAATTTACAAGCACCAGATGTCATCACAGGTTAATCACCTTTTAATAGTATTCATACATTTTGGTTGATTTTATCCATGATGTAAGGTGGGCCAGAGGAGAGGGAGTATCTTTTCTGTATTGTCTGGAGTCCTCACTTCCCTTTACAGGTGATACACATACCTTCTTTAGGGTTTACCACAAGTTACTAACTATCTATGTGCCTCAGTGTTCCTATGTCTAAATTAAAAGCAATCATACTCACCTACCTTTGTTTTAACCTCAAGTTCCCTTCCACAGCTATCATGTAGAGGAATGACCATGTTTTCTGGAAATATTTTAAATGGAAAAAATACAGATTAATATGAAGCAGCTGAGAAAAATGAAAACAAAAACAAACCCCCCAAAACAACCTGAAAATGTACTCGTATCTTAATGAATCCCCTGAGTCAAGTCAGGCCCTAAGAAGAGGCTTTATTTATTTGTGTTTGGAATTTGTGAAGGTTTCCTGTATTTGCCAGCAGATGGCCTAATTATTCCATCATTCAAATGATAGAGCAACTCTACTGAAGAACAGCTGCTGATGAACACTAAGCTTTCTCTGGGTTTCTTTTAACTGAAACACCATTTCTATCCACATCCCCTGACTTTTCATTGGGTTTTAGAATGGATGAAACATTCTCATTCTAAGATAGCCAGTCTCCAGGCAGTGAGAAGGGAACATATGGAGGGGTGTGTGTGTGTGTGTGTATGTGTGTGTGTGTGTGTGTGTGTGTGTATGTATGACAGAGTGAAAGAGAGAGACACACACAGAAGCAGAGGCAGAGAGACAGAGACAGAGAAAGCGTGTGTGTGCACATGTATGTGTGTGTAGTATGTATATGTGTAGATTTATGAATGTGGTATGTGTGTATGAGTGCATGGTGGCTGTGGGTGTGTATACAGATGAGAGTCAGCATGAAATGGTATAGAGAGAGTTCATATAGAATATGAGTCAAGGATGTCTGGCTTCAATAGCTCTGACACTTACTTGGCTTTGTGACTATGGACAAGTCATAGAGCTCTCCAGAAAACTTTCTTTGATTGTAAATTCTATAGAAGATTCCTTATCAGCACTGCAACTTACTCTATATAAATATATACAATATATACACACATAACATATGTATGTTATATGTGTGTGTATACTCAGAAAGACCTGAGTTCAAATATAGCATCAGACACTTACTAGCTTTGTGATCCTGGGCAAGTCCTTTAATTCTGTTTGCCTCAGTTTCTACATCTGTAAAATTGAGCTAGAGAAGGAAATGGAAAACCACTCCAGTCTTTGCCAAAAGAAAACCCAAAGAATTTATAAATAGTTGTGGATAAGGGTAAGCTAGATGGTGCAGTGGATAGAGCACCAGCCTTGGATTCAGGAGGACCTGAGTTCAAATTTGGCCTCAGACACTTGACACTTACTGGCTGTGTGACTCTGGGCAAATCACTTAACCCTCATTGCCCTGAAAAAAAAAGAGTCATGGATAACTGAAAAATGGCTGAACAACAATAAATAAATATAGACAGACAGACAGATAGAAAGGTAGATATCCGTATAGTTGTTTGTACTTTGTTTTGAAGAGGACCAATGACATCAGAGTGGTCTGGACTAATGAGTGAATTGGATTTAAGTGAAGCAGAGTTGCACAGTCATCAGGATCACTCTTACTTCCAGAGTCATTGAAGTCCTGTGACAATTAAAAATCAGGACAACTGATGATGACCCAGGATGCAATGGACGACCTTGGAGTCTTTGATGTCTGACCAAGCTCTAAGAGCTCCACAGCTCCTGCTTCAGCCACCTTCATGGCCATTGGAACAATTTATTCTCATCTGCCCATTCCACCAAGGGAGTCTTCACATGCTTGGGGTAGACACCCCCCATCCAACTCAGCAACAAGTTTGAGACCTGTCAGTTATCCTCAACCTGATTTCATCCATACACTGAGATGATTTTTCCAGGTTGTGGCTGCTGCTCATGCTACAGCTTCTTAGAGCCAGAGGTTAGAGTTTGATGAAAGTGAACACCAAAGGTTGATGAGCAGCCCTGAAAAGTAGTGGGCAAGCCCTCACACCAGAGGGTGGTCCTCTATGAATACCTGATGTGCCCCATTTTTGTATACGTGTATATCTATAAATACAATACACATACATATATATATGTGTGTGTGTGTTTGTGTATTTATGTATGTACACAAATACCCAAATGTTTATGTGCAAACACATAAAAGGTTTTGTATAATTTCACTGGTATGAGTATTCCCTCAAGTAATATAGATCTCATAGCATTCAAACCTTTCTAGCCTGTGAAATTCTTGCCCTTTCTTTTTTTCAGTTCTTCACTGGGGTTGCATTAGATGTGGCCCTGATTTCACCCATGTGGACACTTTTTCAATATCTGCAGATTCCCTTCCTGTCTTTGGAAAAAAAATTATCTCTATTTTAAAAGAAATGATCATTAACCAGCCTTCTAATTATGTCTCTATAAACTTACCTGTGCTCATGTTTTAGACAACACATACAATATTACTGAGCCTGTATTCAAAACCTTGCCAAAGCTTGAGCTCTTCTGACACTGCTCTGATAAACCCATGGTTACACATGAAATATGATGTCCCATTTGAGTAAGAATAAAGTGAGATATATGTGCATACATACATGGTGCATAAGATGCACATGTGAGGAACTTGTTTTTGCATATTAAGCCATAACATGAAATAGTATAAGCAGAAACTTCTCTAGAGTCACGATGATTGTGATTAAAGTCTTGCCCACAGACTGTGGGATCTTGGGTCACTTCATTTCTCATTGCCCTAAACAACTAGGACTTTAAGTTGGATAATAGAGGCTTATTTGAATAATTGGTAGAGATATGAATTTCATTATTGGAAGTTTCCTTTACCAATGATAACATGTCTCTCTGTGTGAAAACACACTACACACACATACACACATATATGTGTGTATATGGTTATGTGTATATATGTATATATATATACATATATAATATCCTCAACATACCCATATAAATGTGTGTGTGTGTATATATATATATGTGTGTGTGTGTGTGTGTGTGTGTGTATAACAGCATAACATAACATGATATGACATAATGTATACAATATATTGATACATAAAATATTATACATAATACATATATTTACACATACTCACTCATATTATTAGTAATGGTCAAGATATATCTGTATCTATATCTATGTCTATGTCTATGTCTTTATGTCTACTTCTATGACTATCTTATGTTACTAGCTTTCTGGCAGCCAGAGAGTATGTACCAAAATGTTTGACATTGTTTAGGAATGAAATAGAGAAGCTTGAGAAGGCTTATCTGGTGATTTTTTAGGAGATACTTTGACCATAGTAATTCTTGAAGACCATCTCCTGAGTCATAAAGGGGTTGTAAATTGCCCCAGTGGAGGGGATACCTATACCTATAAAGCAATAATGCTTTTAAATATTAGCCTACACACGGAACAGAACTAAGGTATGAACTTCGCAGAGGTGACACAGTTATACTGCAGATAAAATAATTTATTTTCTTCCTTACATTAATGAAAGTCTTTTCTTCTTGACATTCCAAACAAGTAGCTTTTAATTAATTTGATAGAAAGGCTAACTTGCCTGGTTCTTTGCCTAGAAACTCTGGTGTTGAAATTAAGTGTGAATGAGCACCAACTTTCCTCAGGGAGTATATGGTTCCTCTGAGATTATTCAATTGTATGCTTGCCATACTGCCAAGACCTCTCTGCCATCTGAAATCCCAAGTACCCTTGATACCTGGAATAGAACTTTGCTCCAAGTAGAAGGATGCATGATAGAGAGAACAGAGGGTGAGTGGGTAGGAAAAGGTTCTTTACTGAAGATATTAGTTTTTTTAAAATGCTATATTTATTATTTTAGCTTTATTTTATATTCAACTCATTAATTTGGGGAGCCTTAGCATTCAAAATTTTTGACAGTGGAATCTTTGAAACCATAAATCATGTCTGGAGCAATGGGAGTTACTTAAGTAGAATGAGCTAGAGTGGAGTACATTGACATGGATTTTGCTTTCTATACTTCTCGAAGGTCTATAGCAGTCCTGTGAATTACTCTGAGAAGCTAATGAGACCCCTGAAAATATCCATTTTTGTCTGTTCCACCAATGTTGTAGCAGTCCAGGTGACATTTCCTATACTATAGTTACATTAAGTCGTCTATCTATCATCTATCTATCTTTCTATTTATCTATCATCTATCTATCCATCTTCTCCTACCTCTGAAATAAGAAAAACAAGATATTCCTTTCAGGAAATAGTAATTTCTCTACAACCTACTACTGTTTTCTCCTTTCTAACTCTTATGACAGAAATAAAGAGATAGTGAGAGGCAGGGGGAGGAGAGAAAGAGGGGAAGGGAGAGGTGTAGGGATGGGCAGGGGAGGTGAGGGAGAGAGAGAGGGATGATGGAATGCTGGAACTGGAGTCAGGAGGACTGAGTTCAAATCTGATCTCGAGTATTTTTATAGCACTGTGAGCCTGGGTAAGTCATTTCACCTTTTTCTCTCAGTTTCCTCAGCTTTTAATTTTTTAATTTTATTATTTTAGTTAGGCAATTGGGGTTAAGTGACTTGCCCAGGGTCACACAGATAGTAAATGTTAAGTGTCTGTGGCTGGATTTGAACTCAGGTACTCCTGACTCCAGGGCTGGTGCTCTATCCACTGCGCCACCTAGCTGCCCCTCTTCAGCTTTAATAGAACCTACATACCAGGGTTGTTGTGAAAATAAATTAAAATAGTTTTAAAACACTTTGAAATACTTAAAGCAAATGTTACTTAACTACATAGTGGTAGTAAGAGAAGGAGGAGGAGAAAGAATTTCAATTATGTTGAGGTCAGTTGCTTAATTTCCACTATATTTTGGCTTTCTAGATATCTTGGGGTAGGAAATCTTGTTTTCCTTTCTATCACTTTATCCTGTGGTTGGCCAGCATCTTATTTTACTTTTCCTATGATGTAACAGGAATAAAAATAGTAAAGTTTCATTTTTATCAGTAGAAAAGTTTTAAAAAGTTTCCACCTCTATTTTCATACTAAGTACATAATTCAAGCAATATCTCTTCTTAAACATCATTGGCATATTTAAGTTTTAAACTAAAGTTATTATTTTTTTTCTCATCAGAATTTTCATGACTCAAAAACTTTCTAAGTTGGAATATCTGTCGTACTTAAATACTTGTAGGATAAAACAAGCTTTCATTGTTGTACATTTGTATTTTCTGGTCATGAAAATTCAAAAACAACTTTGAAAATAACCAAAATTTCTAATAGGAATTCCAGGAAAGAGGAAAGAATCTGGGAAATATATGCATCAAAGGAGAACTTGCTGTTTTATTTCCTTTTTGTGAGGTCTAATAGCATGAGTTAACCTTGGACTCCATGACCCTCTTACATGACATAACCAAAAAGCCACATTTAGAATACTTGGCTTAATTAGAAATGATCTTACCAATGCTGTAATGCTTGTTACTCTTCTTTTTGTATTTCCAGAATACTGTTAATTTTTAAACTTGCTTTAATACATTCATTAAAAAAAAAAAGATTCAGTTACTGGACCTGTATTTACTAAGACACTTAATGATAGAGAATACTGTATAAGCATGAGAGCAGATGTAAATTTTAGACAAGGCAGAGTATTTAATCTAGGAAGGTGATAGAAATATAATCAATTCAACATAAAGTTCAGTATTTTGAGTTCTTAAGGGAGGTGCAAAGTGTTGTGAGTATTCAGATGAGAGAGATATCACTTTAGCCTGGGGTAGAAATGAGAATTAGGGAAGAATAAGACAGGATTTGATCTGGGTCAGAGCAGACATTGTTGGGAATGGTGGTGATGGGTAACATCATGGACAAATACATAGAAGTGGGGTATTATGTGATATGATTGCAGAATCAATCAAGAAGCATTTATTAAGTGCTTGCTAAATGCCATGCAGTGTGCTGAGTCAGACAGTCAACAAGCATTTATTAAACATTTATTATGTGCCAAGTATTGTGATAAGCCCTGGGGATACAGAGAAAGGAAAAGCAAGTTATTGCTTATCAGTAGCACATATTCTAATTGGGGAGAAAACATATAGCTAACTAGGCACATGCAAAATATATATGGAATAAATGCAAGCTAATTTCATAGGGGAAGGTCATAGGAACTGAAGAGACTAGGGAAGGATTTCCATAGGAGATGATGTTTCAGTTAATTCTTAAAGAAAAACAAAACAACTAGGGAAACTAGGAGAGGTGAGGTGATGGAGAAGATTCCAGTCATAGAGAATAGCCAATGCAGAGGCCTACAGATGGATAATAAAGTGCTATTCACAAAAATCAGTAAAGAGACAAGTGGAGCCAGATCTGAATATAAGGTAAAGTATAGTGTAAGAATCTGGAAAGACAGAAAATGACCCTGACATGAAAAACTTTAAATGTCAAAAAGAAGACTTTATATTTGATCCTGAGGGCAATAGGGAGCCACTAGTGTTTACTGAATAGGGAGTGATAGAAAATAGAGAATGGATTGTAGTGAGGAAGAGACAAGGTAGAGAGAATACTTAGAATTTTATCAGAGATAACTATATGAAAGGTGATGAGGACCTGTACTGGGGTTTGGGCCTATGGAAGTGGAAAGTAAGGGATGTATAGATGTTTTGAGGGTAAACAATAAGATTTGGACCCTGAATATACTGATTGCAACTCTCTTTCTAGGATAAAAATCTCAATTAAATTAGACAAATATAATATGAACATATAATAAATATGTTCATATATAATATATATCATGTTATATACATAGATATGTTGGCCAAAAACTGGGCATATAAAGAAAAGCAACAAAACAAAACTGAATAAAACAGACAAAAAATTGTCCCCCACTCTAAGAAGCTTACATGCTAATAGTGAGTGTAGTAGAGGTAGTAAGAAGTAATAGAATGTAAGCTTCTTGAGGGCAAGAATTTTTCTCTCCATTATCTTGCACATATAGGCATGTAACAAATGTTTGTTAAATTGAATTGAATTATGTAATAAGTCTAAAAAGGTAGTTTGGAATGTATTTCTGCAGAGTTTTGAATGCCAAGCTAAAAAGTTTGGAATGTGTTCAGTAGGCAACAGGAGTGAATTGAAATTTTTTTTTTTTGAGCAAGGGAAGGATGAGAACAGAACAATATGTTAGCAGGATAGACCTGGAGCTGCTGTTCAGGATAGAATGGAAAATGCCATTTAAAAGGCAATTATAATAGTCCAGGATAGAGGTGAGAATTAGAGCAATAGCAGTGGGAATAAAAACGAGGAAATTTTAAGAGATATTGGATAAGTAAAAAATGACAGATTTGGTCAACTGATTTGATGAACTAAAAAGAGGGAAAGGAAGGGGTTAAGACAACATGTAGGCTGTAGGTTTGGGAGACAGGTGAATGGTGACACAATTGACAAAAATAAGAGAAAAAGCAGTCATAGGCTTAAGGAAGAGAATGATGAATTATGGAGATTTTACAATACCACACTTCGAATTCTGATAATTTAGTAAGCAGGCTTTTTGTTCTTATTGATTATTTCATTTGGCTTACCTCACAGTGGAAGTCCATTTTACATATTTCTCAAACTTCTCCATTCAATTCAGGAATCTTACAAATAGGGAAATTGTGTGGTATGCTACCTGGCAAGAATGCATGAATACATTCTGAGTGTATTTTAGAATATTGAGTAAGGAATGCCTGGACTACAGTCTAAGTGTTGTTTCTTAGCTCCATAATAGGAGATCATCAGGCAGATTTGGAACACTCACTTATACATTTCCTTTTTGCCTTTACTGTTTTATTTTTAATCACAGAATTTAATAGCAGGAAGACAACTTAGCAATAAGAAAAATCAGGACCAACCTTCCAAAAAGATGGAAGCTAAGGCACCAGCAAGTTAATCAATTTGTTTAAGGTTGGCTCTCAGGACTATAATTGAAGGCTTCTCACTTCCAGTCCAAAGCCTGTGCTCTTTCCAAACATGAAGTTACCTTTCATGTGAGTTCCTTGCTTCCTCCCATCCCTGAATAATTAATGTAAAATGTTTTTCTTTTTCTTTTTAGTGTTATGACAGATAACAACTTGCAGTTCTCTAATTCTAAAATTCTCATTGGTTGGGTATCAATGGCACACTGCCAAGTGGAGACCAATTCACATTAAAAATATTATAACAAACACCTGGCCTATGCAAATAACTCTCTAGACATCACATTAGAATGTAGACTAAAATGATTTGTGAACCTGTTTTGTCTTTCCCTAGTTAAGATTATAAGCTCCAGGAGGGCAGGGTTTATGCTTTATTTATCTTTGTTTCTTTCCAAGCACTCAGAACAGTGCACTGAACATAAGATGTTGTTGTTCAATCCCTTCAGTTATGCTTCACTCTTTGTGACCCTGTTTGGGATTTTCTTGGCAAAGATACTAGAAGCATTCACCCTTTCCCTCTCCAGTTTCTTTTATAAATGAGGAAACTGAGGAAAATATGGTTGTGTTTTGCCCAGGGTCACACAGCTACTAAGTGCTGAGGCCAGATTTGAACTCAGATCTTCCGGACTTCTGGCCCAAGTCTCTGTCCTCTGTGCCACCTAGTTGCTGTATTTGCTAAATTAACTACAAGAGATGATAGTGGGCCACAGAACATTAAAATTGACAACATAACTTTTTTCAGCTATGTAACTCTGTAAACCAAGAAAAGGAACCCAGTGCAAGAGGGTGAGACAATACCCATTCTCTGGAAGCAGATTGTGGATTTTTTTTTTTTTTTTGGTGAGGCATTTGGGGTTGTGACTTGCCAGTGGTCACACAGCTAGTAAGCGTTAAGTGTCTGAGGCTGGATTTGAACTCAGTTCCTCCTGAAACCAGAGACGGTTCTTTATCCACTGTATCACCTAGCTGCCCCCAGATTGTGGATTTATAGGTGACCACACATAGTATTAGTCACTAAGGCTGTGTTTCAATGAAGTCATTCAATTATATATACATCAAAAAACTGTATCCCATGACCACTATGTTCAGAATTTAGGTGCTGGGACGTACTTAATGTCAGAGTCAAGACTGAAAATCAGGATTTCTGACTCCAGGAATATTTTATAACTATTGCATTAAAGAGTGCCATGGGAAACCTTGGGAGTGAGGTCATTATTATTTATTCAATCAGAGTACAGACTCTTTGTGATTGCATAGATGATTGTAGACTTTTGGATGAGGGGACTCCCTCTGCCAATGCTGGTTAGCATTTACCCTGCAATTTAGAGAGTGGCCAAGACCAGAGACATCAAATACGGAACCATGTTTCCCATAACACTTCTCAATTTCACCCAAACCAGATAATATATAATTGGAAAATATTTAGCAAAATAAAAAAATATATAATAAGCATGGATAATATTACATTTAAAAAGTAAAATACTATGTGGCCTACAGTAATTCTTATATATCTATCAATTGCCTCTGCTTCTATTTGAGTTTTACACCACTGGCCTAGAGAACCGAGAGGTCTAGCAACATGTTTGTTCTAGACAAGTGTGTGGGTTTTGAATCTAGATCTTGACTCTCAGACCAACTCCATATCTTGTACACAATGCTGTCTCTCTACCTACTATAGTGTTTATGGATAAATAATGTAATCTCTGTGGTCCTAAATTTCCCAATCTGTAAAATGGATACTAAACCCACGCTGCATATTGAACAAAATTGCTACAAAGAAAATAATTTGTAAACCTTATTATATTATAACAAGTATGAACTTATTATATCGACGTATCTAAATACCATGCACATCTGAAATGTCCTTTTTTAATTGAATACCAAAGTGTGAGTCCATCATCTGCTCACATCATTTCTTAGTAAAGAGTCTTTAGACATGGGAGTATACAGAATTATTGCAATTTGCCACTTGCTTATTAGCTAGCTCTTTCCTTACATACTAACATTTACAGGGCTTCAACAAAGGCACTAAGTACTTTCCAGAACATAGATTTAAATGCAGCCCCTGCCCAGTGGGCTTACAACCTAATTAGACAGAAACAGTTGACCAACATATGCCCACAGACTACAGTTGGCCACTTATTTATTCTCTAATTAACACAAAGCAGCAAGACAACATCCCAGCCTGTGTTCAGTGAGGAGAAAGTCTGCGTCCACCACATGACTCTGCAGGATGAGAGACTGCTTCTTTCTCCACTTATCCTCTTGCTTCTTGGTTTTCTCCATAATTAATATTCTTGTGCAGATCTTGCTGTGCCTGCATGTGGCCAAGCAAACAGACCATCACAGCACATCTGAACCACTTAGTTTGGCTGTCAAAATGATCACCCCCAGGTCACTGCATGCTTGACTCCTTTGTAACACATCCATCTAGATCAGGAATTCTTAACCTCTTTCTGTGTCACAGACCTCATTGGCAGTCTGCTGAAGCCTCTGGAACCCTTTTCAGAATGTTTTTAAATGAATGAAATAAAATACATAGAATTAAAAATGAAGACCATTTTATTGAAATGCAGTTATCAAAATATTAAAATGTTCAAGATCATGAACCTCAGTTTAAGAATTCCCCCTAATGTATATAGTATTGATAGGATATAGTAAAAGAAATTGGCTGGCTCTTCCTTACCTTATTGCAGACATTTCTTGATTGATAGATAGATACACAGATAGATGCATAGATATTTATATACCAACATACATAATTAGATACAGATGCAGACAGATAGATGATAGATAAATAGATAGATAGATGTATAAATAGATATTTATATACCAACATAGATGTTTAGATAAAGACAGATGCAGACAGACAGATAGATAGATAGGTAGATAGATGGATGGATGGATGGATAGATAGATAGATAGATAGATAGATAGATAGATAGATAGATAGATAGATAGATAGATAGATAGATAGATGGGTGGATGGATAGATGGATGGATGGATAGATAGATGGATGGATGGATGGATAGATAGATAGATAGATAGATAGATAGATAGATAGATAGATAGATAGATAGATAGATAGATAGATGGATGGATGGATAGATAGATGGATAGATAGATGAATGGATGGATGGATGGATAGATAGATGATAGAATGAATATTGGCTAAGGATACTGTGACATGAAAACAAGATGGTTTCTATTCTCATGGAGCTTCTTTTCTAAGGGGTATAATAAAAACAAATGGCACTTGGAAAGTAGGGTCAGGGAGGAGAGTAAGGGAAGAAGGACATGTACGAGAGGTCAAGGAAATCAATATAAAAGTCAAGCAGTCCAGACATTATGAGTGAGCAACATGGGTGGAAGTTTTCATCATATAATGGTTCCAGACTGGCCCTTGAGTAAAGGGGACCTGAGTGCAAGTCTCACCTCAGACATAGACTAACTATATGACCTATCATAACTTAATACAGCCCTAATTGTCTTAAAATATCCAGGGCTATCTCCAGCCACCCTGATATATATCTTGCAACTGGATCCAGATGGTTCTGGAGGAGAGACTGAGGTTGGTGACCTTGTACATCCCTCCCTCACTTAAATCCAATTCAGTGCAAGTCATGACAGGACCCCTATGTCATGGTCCTCTTTAAGAATGAATGACGGGGCGGCTAGGTGGCACAGTGGATAGAGCACCGGCCCTGGAGTCAGGAGTACCTGAGTTCAAATCCGGCCTCAGACACTTAACACTTACTAGCTGTGTGACCCTGGGCAAGTCACTTAACCCCAATTGCCTCACTAAAAAAAAAAAAGAATGAATGAATGACAACAAGAGTCACACAGAAATAAATATCACAAATTCATAATAGGAGGGCAAAAGAGGAGAGTTATGAGAGCAGATGAGAGAAATAGCTTTGGGGTTTGCAGGATGTTCAGGTAGGACTGATACCTCTCATGTGAGGGTTTGCCAAGCCCTTTTCAAGGCTACCCATCTCTCTATGGCGTCTAACTTTACCCAGTTCTCATTTGTGGCTCTGAGAAGCTGTAGCACAAGCAGTGACCACACCCAGGTAAAATCATATCAGTAGATGAGCTAAACCAGGTGGCAGGTAACTGACAGGCCTCAAAACCACTGGGGAGTGAGAAGGATGTTTACATATAAAGACTTCTCCTGGAAGAATGGGCAGATGAGAACAATCTGTTACAACAGCCATGAAGGTGGTTGATTTAGGTGCTGGCAAGTTCTTAGAGCCTGGTCAGACATCAACGACTCCATCCCCCTACATCCTGAGCCATTGTCAGTTATTCTGCCTTTTGTCTTGCCATTTGGACTTTGATGACTCTGGAAGGTTAACAACTGTGCAATTCTGCCTTACTTAACCACAATGTATGTGAGAATCCCATACCATTTTGTCAGCCACATTCACTGTATATTGATCCTGATTTAATGATGTCATTTTAATCTCTCCCAATATGAAGGACAGCAATCAATCAGTTGTGGGGATCATAAAGAACACCCTTTCTTACAGTTCTGAGAATGAGACTTATGGTTGAAGAAATGTGCAACTAATTTAGTTTTGGATGACATTATTGACCTCAGGTAACTGTATAAAGATGTCTTGATGGCCTTATATCATTGAAAATAGGATATCACTCACTTAAAACAAACAAACAAAAAACCCTTCCCAACTCATGGACCAAAATGGACCCTTTAATTGGGACAGCCATTCTCTCCCCTGTTGTGGGGTTTCATATCCTATTGAGTGCCCTTGACAGAAGAATCCATATTGGCTATGGATTCCAAACTCCACAACTTCTCAGGAATATTTTCCCTCCTCTTTTAGATTGACTTTTAGTCTATCTGATGATGTGGTGTTCTACTTGTTTCCATCAACCATCTAATTGTCTATTTTTTATAAGTTTACTAGCATTATCAATAACACTAACTAGTATTGACTTCAGATAATCATAGAATTAGGAATTAGAAAAGATCTCAGTGATCATTTTGTCTAACCAATATCCTACAGGAATACCCAGTATAACATACCCTACAAGTGGTCATCTAGTCCCTACTTGAATACTTAAAAGAGGAAACTTACTGTCTCTCCACAAAGCTCCTTTCATTGCTGGGCAGTTCCAATAGGTAGCAAGTTTTTCCTGACAAGAAGTCTAAATTTGCCTTACAGTGACTGCCACCCATTGCTGAGGTGTCTACCCTCTAGGGCCAAACAGATTAAGTCTAATCCCTGTTCCACATGACAGCTACACATGACAAATACTTAAAGACAGCTTACTTGAGTTTTCTTTGCTCCAGGCTAAACAATTCTATACTTTTTATTAAATGGCTACTGAATGCAAAGTGTGATGCTAAGTGATAAGGGATTTAAATGTTTAGATAAGACACCATCCCTACCCTTCTAAAGCTTTCAATCTAATACACAAACAACTATGATACACAATTATTCATTCATGGTTCAGTGAGGTACAAAGGTCTAGTGGGAAGAGAGAAATGCTCTATTGATTCACATAGTAGGATTCAGGGAAGAACTTATTCAACTCAATCTACCATTATTTATTTCATAATGCTGTACATGCTAGGGATGTAGAGATTCAAATGAAACAATTTAAATCTTCAGAGAGATAATTTATTAAATGTAACAGGTGGCATTAAATCTGGTGCTTAAAGGGTGAATTTTTAAAAGGAAATTTGTAAATGGGAGAAGTAGAATTTTTCAAGTATAGTAAACAAAGTAAGCATAGTCATGGAGGCAGGAAATAACAAGGGTGAGCAAAAATCCCCACTACACAGAGCACAGAGGGCTATAGTATGAAAGAAGGCTAAAAATAGAGGGTGGCACCTGATTATGGAGTAAATGAATCCATGAATCAAATGACATTTATTAGCACCTACCAAGTTGTTTGGCCCAATACTGAGGATATCAGAACAAAGAATGAAATGATCCCTACTCATAATAAGGCTATATTCTAATGGGAGAGACAGGTACATATGAAATTATATATAAATAAGATTAAATGGATACATGTATGTATGTACATGTACTTGAGTATGTGTATATGTGTGTTTGTATGCATATATCTGCCAAGTAGTTAAATATAATTTAATTTGGGATTTAAGGGGGGCAGCTAGGTGGCACATTGAATAATGCACCAGCCTTGGATTCAGGAGGACCTGAGTTCAAATTCGACCTCAGACACTTGACATTTTACTAGCTGAGTGACCCTGGGCAAGTCCCTTAACCCTCAATGCCCTGCCCCCCCCCAATTAATTTGGGATTCAAGGCATTAACAAGTGGGGGATCATGGAAAGCATAATGAGGCCAGGCTATGGTATCTGAACTCTACCCCTTGAGTGATAAGGAATCATTACATTGTCACAAGAAGGAGAATAACATGATCACTTACAGATATAAGAAAAGTAGACAGCGATGTGAAGGATAATAATAAAAGTACTAGGTCCAATTAAATGAGAGGTGAATTAGGAAAGGAAAAAAATAGAGGAAGTATGACATTCTTTCTTCACTTAATTTTAATCATTCAGATAGATCTTATATACTAACATATACATGTACACTAATATGTTGATTTAAATAAATATTTTAATAAGACTGTAAAATAATAAGATAGGTTGGAACTAATTAAAATGAATCTCATGTTTCTTCTTCATATTGCCCTAGCCTATCCAGCATGATTCAAGTGAAAGAAAACCAGTCTTTAAGTCAGGAGACCTGGGTTCAAATACTGGTTCTACTCCATTGTGTGACCATACCAAAAGCATTTCATGTCTCTTAGTCCCACTCTCTTGATCTATAAAGGGATGGAGTTGGAGTAGATAACTTCTAAGTCCAAACTTCATTTCATCTAGATCTATAATGCTATCATTCTTTGCTGCATTTTTTTAACTTTTAATAATTTTTTTTATTCTCACTACGAGTACGTAGCAAAGGACCAGACCCATAATTGATGTAGATTAAATATTTATTATTAATTATAAATAGTTTGGTTTTTGAAAGGAAAATGAAGTTTTCTTTTCTTGGTAATGCTCTGTTTCTATGGACTCACTGAGTTATTATGATAGTTTCTGAATATTCCTGTTTGAGAAATTCATTTTCAGGAGATTTGAGAACAGAAGTAACTTCACAAAATCTCATGACCGGAAGGGCCCTCAGTAGCTGTTTAGTTCAAACTGCATCTGAATAAGTTATTTGAAAAGTTATCACCTAATCTCTTCTTGAATACTTCCAGTGATGGGGACCCCAATGTAGTAACGAAGGACCCAGTCTGCCCCTCTGCTTGGGAAATCTAACAGAAAATTGAACCAATTGGATTATTTCAATGCCAGAGTCATTTGGGGCCATGTCTATGTTAGGATATTTGGAATTATACTGAGCTTTTAAGTAGTCTTACTTTAAATAGTGTGTGGAACAGTGGAAAAAATACTTGATCTGGAGATCTGTGTTCAAAGTCCTATGATGCTTACTTTGGGCAAACTATTTAAACTCCCTAGATTTTAATATTCATTATTGGTAAAAATGAAAGAGTTGAACTTGGTGGTTACTGAAGTCCTTTCCTGTTCTAGGTCTAGGATTCTATGGTCTATATATTTGGACTCCTCAAGAAAGACCCTTAAATAGTAATCTTTACCCTTGTGAGCCATGTATGAGGTCCTGTGTAAATCCAATTCTCTAATTTTTAAAAATGTGCATTTTGCCTGCACATTTGGCCTCAGTTATCTTATAAATTACCTTAATAATTGTTTCATTTTTTTTTCTTTCCACTATGCATGTGTAGACATATCCATAGTACTGGAAATAATCTGAAATGGGTAAGGTCTATCTGAACATGTTTGTGCTTTACTCATTCCAAGCTAAAACTCCAACTCTGACTTTCTTGAAGCTTAAAATTTTTTTAAGGTAAAGGCACTGAGTTTCATCATGGAAATTTCATGCAGCAAAACAGGAAATTTCATCCAAGCTGATTTAACCTCAGGGCCTCCTCTGAGCATGCTGGAGAATCAGTGCTGTGTCACCTCTGAGAATTGAATTCATTTCAGATTCTTGTATTACCTGCCTCTAGTACTTGGCTACTTATTTGCTGATTGACTGAGTTATTCTAGCTTTGGTATGATTTAAATGTCCTTTATTACACAGTTTCTAATTCTGTACCTTTTTTTTAATCATGGCTAAATTGAAACAGATTTTCAGGTTCATTTTTTTTTACATAGGAAACACATTAGTTTCATAAGCCTAAAATAGGAAATAATGATAATAAGACTGAGTTAGGCAGTATAATGTAAAGATGAATGAAAATATATAATTGGGTCTTAAATTTCATATTCAAAGCTTTTTTGGTCATTTTCAAAGTTATTTAATTTTATTTTTTCAATAAGGGGTCAATTGTTTGTTTATATGCCATAATTGGGACAATGGTCATGCTTACATGCCTACAATGTAATACATATGTCTAAAGATTTAGTTGTTTCGATGAGCCCATAATTGGTAGAACCAGTATTTCTGGTGCCCTGCCAGTTGGCCATCTGTGTAGATGGACCACAGAGAATAGAACAATTGAACCTTTTGATCCCATCCAATTCCACTAAGTGAATATCAACTCAGCTTGCCACAACAGGATCAAGCATGACAGAAAGATTTGGTCAATTGATTTGCTGTTGCCCTTCTATGTGCCTGAAAATTATAGGGGCTTGGGGAATCTCATGGGACCATCTTAATAAACCATGATGAATTAGACCAATCAAATTGGGACCAATTCTAGAACAAGAATAAATGTTTGAACTTTGCTAACTTGTACTTTTCAGAGTACAATCAATCACTGGGCTATAAATTTGTAAGTCTTATCTATTTACATAAACAGTATCTAACTGATAAAATAATAACAATAATAACACGACCACTAATTACTATACCACTAAAAATAATAATAAAAACTAATATTTACATAATACGATTTGCTAAGGACTGTGCTAAGTGCTTTACAATTGTTGTCTCATTTGTTTCTCACAACAACCCTAAGAAGTGTTATTACCTCTCTTCTACAGATGAGGAAACTGAGGCAAAGAGGGGTCAATTTCCTTGCCAGGGTCAAACAGCTAATTAGTGTGTGAGGCTAGATTTGAATTCAGGTCTTTCTGACTCCAGGCCCAGAGTTCTATCCACTGTAACAGCTGCCTGTGCCAGTTAGAATAATCAAATAGAATCATTTCATAATGGAATGAGAACTCAGAGGTCATTTTATCCAACTCATAATATATTAAGACATTGCTTTTATAACAGCTGAAGGAATTTATATTTTGGTTTGACTTGAAGACCTCTGGTTTTGGAGAACCTTCCAAGGCTCCATATATCATATTGAGATAGTTCTAATTCTTCAGGAATATTTTTTATTATATATAACTGACAGCTGCTTTGCTGTAACTTTCATCCCTTGTAACTAATTTTGCTGGGGCCACACAAAGCAAGTCTTATCCTCTACATGAAAACTCAACAATTCTTTAAGTATTTGACAAGTATCATCCCTCCTTCCCTTCTCATAGCCACTTCACCATATTCTATGTCTCTTCCTCCTCTTTATTCTAAATATTTCTAGTTACTTCAACTATTCCTTAAATGGGTATGGTTTTTGATGCTCTCACCATTCTAATTTATTTTCTTTGATTCATAATAATTGTAAATATCCTTCCTAAAATGTGGTAACCAGTGCTGAATGCAATACTTCCACTGTGGTATACTCAAGATAGAGTATATCAGAAAAGCAAACTTCTCTTAGACAATATACTTTGGTTAGTGAAGACTAAGAAAAGACTATGTTAGCTATATGGATGGCCATGTTTCTCTATGGCATAGTCACCTCGTGGTTCACTAAACCACCCAGATGACCACAAGGAACTGATACTGAGTACAGATACAAGTGATTTAAAAAATATATGTCTTTATATCCATCTGTGCTAAATTTCATCTTTTTGGATTTGTCCCATCTTTCTGGACTCTGTAAGAGTCACTGGTTCCCAGTTTCATCATTCATTGTTAGCTTTATGTAATTTAAAAATTTTTATGAGTTCCCTCTATTTCTTCATGGAAGTCATTGATATGACTAGAACCTAATAAGACAGATACCTGTGGGACATCACTAGAGATTACTCTTCAGGTTGTCATCAGCCTAATAATCATTTGGGGTCCAGTTATTATTCATCAGTTCCAAATCCACTAGCTGTAGTATCATTTAGACTATAATGATCCATCTTTTTTTATAAAGGTATGACTAGAATTTTTATTGAAAGTATTGTGAAGGATAAGTTTATTATTCTAGAATATCTTCCCTATCTAGTGGTCAAAATTCAGAGGTATCGAAATCATGGCATACAGGACATAAACAGCATATTTTATTTTTCCCCTTATTCAAGTTTTCTTATACAAAATGACTAATATAGTAATGTTTTCATAATTGCACAAATATAACCTATATCTGATTGCTTACCACCTCAGGGAGAGAAGAGGGAAGGGAGGAAAGGAGAGAAATAATTTCCAACTCACAATGTTAAATAAAAATGTTTATTATTTTAAAAATGTATTTGGGAAATGTTTAAATTTAAAGCCACCATTCCCATCTGTACATGTTAAAATAGCTTCAAAAATAAGAAATTAAATGCATAAATAATTTTCACTAAAAGTATTAATGAAATAAAATAATTTTCAAGTGACTATTCACCTAGCATTTTCTAAAATTTCTAATACTTTGAAATATTTATAACATACCATTTAGATAAACTAAATGAATGAGCACCATCCAAAATAATGTCAGTACATTGAGAGGGAAGATTATGATATTCCTGATATGGCAAAATAAGATATATATGTCCTCAGAGGGAAAAAAAATCAAACAGGTTGTTTTCTGGAGCTTTGGGAGCAGTAATTTTCCTTATAGTGGTGAAAATATAATGATCTATCTTCCTTCCTCCCTCCCTCCCTCCTTCTCTCTCTTTCTTTCTACCTACCTACCCATCTTTATATTATGCCTACATCTCTCTATATTACCTATCTAGATAGGAATTGGAACTATGAGGCTACCGAAACAGAGAACTCCCAGATGAAGAAATTCGCTCTACCAAGGGATTTTATCAACTTAAACAGTTGCTGAGAAATTAAATTATTTGTCTAAGGTCAGGCAGCCACTAAATTTTGGAGATAATATTTGAGCTGATATCTTCCCCTTTATGAAGTTGGTTATCAATTACCTTATACTGTGCACACACCCATGTCTATGTATGTATGTCTATATAAATATAGAGACACATGCACATATGTCTATGTAGATATACGCACATATGTGTGCATACCCATATAACACAGGGTTTCTCAAAAGACTTAGTGCAGTTTTAAGTTTCAAAACTTTATAATTGCACTAAGTTTATTAGCATACTCTATATTGATTTTCCCCATAATTTGCATTAGAAGAGTCCAGTGTTATATTTTCATAGGCAAGGTGATTATGATTTTTTGCTTTTTCTCGTCTTTCAGCCCCCAATTACTAAATTCATTAAGCTTAATCTATTCCCGAAGAAGAAATCATTTGCAATGCAATTATGGTAAAGGGCAGGTACTGCTACAGGTAGACCATAAGGGAGTTGAAAGCTAAAGACATATGTAGAACAGATTTTCTCTCAGTTGCTTGGATGGAGGATTCCTGGGATGATTCACCTAAATTAAGGAAGTTGGTCAGGCTAGATGTTTTCCTGGAAACTATAAAATCCAGGGGAAAAAATAATGTTAAGAATCAAAATTCTTTGATGACAATGAGGTGGGACAGCACCAGAAAACCCTCATGAGCAACTGAGAAAGGGTCTTTGTAATCGAAGGGAAATCAAATGAACATTGTGTTTCTAGTGGTGTTTCAAGTCAGAGTCCTAGGTCAGACTCTTTAATGCTTCAGAGTCAGATGATAAAGAAAAAAGCAAATGAGTGAGATAAATGGTCTCCTGAATTATTTCCCTAAGCCTTAAACTATTTGTTTCCTTTGGAATTGGGGAGAGCAAATCCTACTGGTCCTGGGTCACCCAGATTTAAAGGGCTCTTTACCAGGACAGATACAAAAATCCTGACACTAATGATTGAATACAACATAGAATCATAAAATGTTAGAGTTGGAAGGGACCCAAATTGGAGCTAACATGGAGCAGTGAATACTGGAGTCTGGAAGACTTGTGTTCAAATCTTGTCTCAGTCACTTGTGAGTGTTGTGACCCTTGGTAAGTCACAACTTCTTTATACCTCAGTAAGTGTAAAATAAGGGGTTTAGACTCAATGTTTTCTAAGGTTCTATCCAGATTTAAATCTACAGTCCTATGACCTAAGAGGTCAGCTATTCTAATCCTTTTAATTTTAAGAAGAGAAAACTGAAACCAAAGTTGTGAAGTGACTAAAGCTATAAGATAAAAGTATCATTAGAATATAACTTGAGAGTTAGAAAGGAATTTGGATACTAACTGGTCGAACTGTCATTTTAAAGATGAGGAAACAGAAGTCCCAGGAAGTTAGGACACCTACTCAAAGGCATACAGGTAGCAAAACTGGAAGTCAAAGTCAGTTCCTCTGACTCGAAGCCAGGATTCTTTTTGCTATTCCACAAGAATTCTTTCTAAAGATGGAAAAAGAAAGAAGTCCCTGGAGACCTAAGTTCTCTGTTAATGGAATAGAGATACAATGGCAGAAATAGCCATTCCAGTTTCCTACCATGGTACTCTTTTTCATTCTCTGGCCCACTTTTGCCTGGCTCATGTGGCTTAAGCCAGACCTGGAGGGACCAGCTCGAGGGGCAGTATAGAAATTTCATCCTCGGGCTCTTTGAGTCCTTAATGAGCCTACCATCTGGGGAAGAAGTGTGCCAATTATGATCATGGGTTTTAAAAATAGAAACTGGGACAAGGGCATTAGTTCATGCTTCCTGGTGACACTGACAAGCATTCAACATTTTGCAGCTTGAAGTCATTATTTACATGGCGGGTGGACTTCCATTACCATGCTTTACATGAATTCCAACATTCCAAGACACCAAATTAAACTAAATAAATAATCTCTTCCTTTACTCCTCCCCCACCTCCTGAAAAGAATTTTTAAAAAAGAAACATGATGAGGCAGAAAAAATTAGACTTTTGGCCTTCCAAAATTAGAAGAGAGAAACTAATAAATCTTTAAATAAGATTTAGGAAATAAAGTCTATCTCTTTTTTAAAATAACCATTATCATTTTAAAAATTTTAATTATTTTTAAAAATTAAACTTTATTTTTTTCAATTAACAAGTATTAATTTTCTCTTTAAATCTATGAAGTCTTTGGCTAATACTTTTTGTATTATGTTTATTTCTTTTCTCAATTTTATCCGTCTGTCATATTTTTATCAGCTAATTAGCATATTGGCTTGCCTATAACATGCACCACCCTCTTTAGCCTGCATTCTAAATTGTCTTCAAAATTGTTTCATAAGTGGATATAACATGCAGGGTTTCAAAAGCTGTCTTTCAACAAAATTTTCTTGTATGAGACATACACAATAGGCAGAAGATCACTGCAATTACAATTTACTCCTATTTAGAAGGCAAAAGATTTATGAGAAAATGATGGGTGGGTGAACAAATTGACCCTGACAAATTATAGAACTGCTTTTTAAAAACTGAGAGAAAATTCAAGGGGAACAAGTTGCAATATAGAACAAAACCAACCCCCAAAGTGTTATTAAAAAAATAAATGAATGTTTATCAGGAAGTGTCAAAGTATGACCGAGGAAAACAACAATTTGGAACTTATAGTGTATTACCAGATGAAAAAACTTGATGAGATGGTGTAGCTTTTTTTTTTAACAAAAACAATCAAATATTGTATTAGCAAGACAATGACAAATAAACCTGCTCTGCAATAGTATTTTCATTAAGATTGTACTTGATGTTATTGTTCGCTAGAAAAAAAATTGATTATATTAAAATTAAAAAAGAAAAAAGACTTGGTAGCTCATACATTTTTTCTATGGAAAAAAAAAGTGTGCTAAATTTGCAATCTAAAACTTGCTAATTTCATTAAAGCAAATACTCTTGATTTACTTTCAAAGGACCTGTTGAAAATTCTAACTCTGCCACTTGGGAGCAAGTTACCTTGGACAAATTACTTAACCTATTCTGGCTTTAATTTTCTCAAATATAAAAGTAGGGAATGTATCCAAATGTCTTCAAAGGTCTCTTTCATCTCTAAAGTTTTGATCCTGTCAAATTATTTACTAATGGGGATCCACACACACACACACACATACACAAACATATACTCATAGACACACATGTACAAACACACATATTTGTACACATGTATGCACATGTAAATACACACATAATATACATGCATATGCACATAAATACATAGTAAGGGGAGATGCAGAGTGCATACCATAGTCTGGATAGGAAGGAGACAAAATTCAGAGGAGTTTTAGAATATAAGGAGGAATTTCATTTTGCATTCATATGGCCTAAAATTAATCTCCTAAAATAATTGACTACATCTTGACAACATTGTTTTTCTGGGGATGGGTGGGTTGTTTATGGCTCTATTTTTCTACCCTGTGTGTTTCCAAATCATGGAAGAAAACCATAATCAAAGTACAAAATTTGGAAGTTATCTCCATGTGCTATCAAGTCTTACTCAGGAATGATTATAGTCTTGAATTAATATATTGGATTTTGAGGGGGAGTATTATGAGTTGAGGTCCTCAGTTTCTTTTTTAATTCAACCAATGTTTATTGAATGTCTACTATGTGCACAGCCTTCCTTCGCTTAAATCCAATTCACTGCAAATCATGACATTACCTCACAATGTCATTGTCTTCTTCAAGAATGAAGGAGTGCTTGCTTCGGCAGCACATATACTAAAATTGGGGGTGGCTAGGTGGCACAGTGGATAAAGCACCAGTCCTGGATTCAGGAAAACCTGAGTTCAAATCCGAACTCAGACACTTGACACTAGCTGTGTGACCCTGGACAAGTCACTTAACCCTCATTGCCTTGCAAATCAATCAATCAATAAACAAACAAATGAATTTATTAAAAACAAAAAAGAATGAAAGAATGAAGGAAAAAAAAAACAACTATGTGCAAGGGATAACATTAGTTATTTCCTGGGTCACATGGATGTCTAAGGTCATCTACTTGTCATCATCAGGTAGCTGAAAAATAATGCTACTAATTAAAAATGGAATATGGAAACTGCATCAATTATGAGAGGATGAGTCTGGTTACTTATCAGTGAAATGGGGATATTAATATTAAAGATTCCTGACATCTTTGAATTATGTTCAAAATAACTCAACATCCTTTAAAGTACTTTAGAAGTAAAATCTCTTCAAAAACATATTTTTAAAAATTAATTAATTTTCATTTCTCAGAGTCATCCTGTCTTTGTCAGATTAAGATGCATTAAAATGACCAATTAAGTGAGAGAAAAAAACAAACAAATCCTAAAAGCTCCTTAGCTGAGAAGTATCCAGTAAGTCTACTTTCTGAATTTATACCTGTGGTGAGAAAAAAAATTATTCATAACACATTTCTTGAGGGGACACAAGGATCCAGTTTTATTCCAGATTTCTCTTCTCCCCCCTCTCAAAAGTGTAGTTCTTAGAAACTTTAGCTAATCTCTTTTGGAACCACCCAGGGAGCCCTAGGGTGGATCCATAGAAATAGAGATCGATTAGATGGGATTAGCCACACCTGTACTTCACCTGCCTTGCCCTTCAGAAATGGTCTTTTTAAGCACACTTCCCCATTAGGTCATAGGTAAAACTCATTTTAATGTGTACCAATCTCAGATCACTTTAACCAATGGAATTGAATGAGGCTAGCCAATTAGTTTTAATCAGTGTGTAAGAGCCACTTCTATCAGAAGAGGAAAAAGACATACTAGCAGGTGAATGACATTCTGGGCTCACATGCTAGGTGCAGAAGTTTGTCAGTTTGTGAGTGTTCTCCTCTTAGTACAGAATAGGTAGTGTAGAGATAATAATGGCACTGCCCGGAAGGAGGGGGGGGGGCATGTTTCAGCTTGGGTTAAATGAGCAACTCTTTACTAACATTTAATATGATTTAGTTAATAATAAATGTTTAATGCTAAAAACTAGTGCAATGGCCATTAATTTATAAGTAGCAATATTTTAGAAAACCCAGCCTGGTTTGCTAATAATTTAGTTGGAAACAGCTAGGCCCACAACAATAATTTAATAAATACACTGCATAGAAATATTTAATATCACAAATAGAGCAGTTCCTTAGTCTCTATATGCTATTTTCATTTCTCTATTAAATTCACATCTTCACCTCAGGAAGAGATTAATATCTTCTTTTCTTTTAAAAAAAGATTATCGAGGTTGATTGAGAGGGTAGAGCCAAGATGGTGGAGAGGAAACAGCAAGTTGCCTGAGCTCTCCTTCTGTTCCCTCAAAAAGAACATTAAATCAAGCCTCTGGATGGATTCTGAAACTACTGAACCTGCAAAGAGACAGAGAGACACAGTCTTCCAACCAGAGTTAATTTAGAAGACTTCAGGAAAAGGTCAGTCTGACTCTGGAAAAAAGGAGGCCCAGCGCAGGGCAGCAGCCCAGCGCAGAGGGGGTTGGGGCAAGTCAGCAGGAGCTGCGGGCCACAGCCAAACAACTGAGGCCACTGGAACCTGGCTCAAAAATCTGGTGGCCAGGAAGGACAGTGGAAAAACCTACCTGCACCGGCCAGGAGGGCCACAAACCGGTCAGGTGGGATCGGGCGCCAGGATCAGGCACCTGGACAAGCACTCAGACAGGAAGTGCAGGGGGGTGAACTGCACACACTATGAAGACCTCAGAGTAAGAAGTGGGTCACACAGCACCTATACCCCTGCACAAGAAGCCCAAAACAGGGACTCTGGTGCACCCAGAGCAGACCTCAACTTAAAAAATAAATAAATAAGCTGCAATAATGAGTAAGAAGCAGAAAAGAACCCTCTTCATTGAGAGCTTCTGTATCAATAGGGAAGAAGCCAACACAAACTCAGATGAGGACAATACCCTCAAATTGCCTACATGTGAAGCCCCCGGAGGGAAGGTGAATTGGTCTCAAGAACAAAAAACCTTCCTGGAAGAGCTCAAAAAGGATTTTAAAAATCAATTGAGAGAGGTAGAAGAAAAAATGGGGAGAGAAATGAAAACAAAACAAGAAAACTATGAAAAAAGAATCAGCAGCTTGGAAAAGGAAGCACAAAACTTGACTGGCCAAATGGAAAAAAAAAAAGAGCATAATTTCACTGAAGAAAACAATGCCTTAAAAAATTCATTTGGCCAAATGGAAAAAAAAGGTGCATAATCTCATTGAAGAAAACAATGCCTTAAAAAATTCATTTGGCCAAATGGAAAAAAAGGTACATAATCTCACTGAAGAAAACAATGCCTTAAAAATTAAAATTGGTCAGTTGGAAGATAAGGAGTCCATGAGACACCAGGAATCAGTCAAGCAGAATCAAAAGAATGAAAAAATAGAAGAAAATGTGAAATACCTCATTGGAAAGACAAGTGATCTGGAAAACAGATCCAGGAGAGACAATGTGAGAATCACTGGACTGCCTGAAAACCATGACCAGAAAAAGAATCTAGACGCCATATTCCAGGAAATTATTAAGGAGAACTGCCCTGATATCATAGAATCAGAGGATAAAATCATCATTGAAAGAATCCACCAATCACCTCCTGAAAGCGACCCCAAAAAGAAAACTCCAAGGAATATGGTAGCCAAATTCCATAATTATCAGGTGAAGGAGAAAATACTCCAAGCATCCAGAAAGAAGCAATTTAAATATCATGGACCCACAGTCAGGATTGCTTAGGACCTGGCAACTTCACACATTAAAGGATCGCAAGGCTTGGAATATGATATTCTGGAAGGCAAAGGAGCTTGGATTGCAGCCAAGAATCTATTACCCAGCAAAACTGATCATTCTCTTTCAGGGGAAAAGATGGACATTTAATGACATTGGAGACTTTCAATCTTTCCTGATGAAAAGACCAGAACTGAATAGAAAATTGTTCCCTTTGATCTGATTACTTCACTCTGTATCATTTTAGACAAGTCTTCTAAACCTTTTCTGAAATCATCCCTTTCATCAATTCTTATAACATAATACCTTCTCAATACTTTCATATATTATTATTTATTCAGCCATTGACCTGTTGATGGACATTCTTTTAGTATACAGTTCTCTACTACTAAAGAAAAGAATTGCTATAACTATTTTATATACTTTTTTCTTTATCGTTTAAAAATATCTTTGTAGGGGCAGCTAGGTGGCGCAATGAATAAAGCACCAGTCTTGGATTCAGGGGGACCTGAGTTCAAATCTAGCCTAAGATACTTGACACTTAGTAGCTGTGTGACCTTGGACAAGTCACTTAACCCTCATTGCCCTGCCATTAAATAAGCAAACAAACAAACAAACAAACAAATAAATAAGCAAATAAATAAATAAATAAAATGTCTTTAAAGGCTTAGTAGTGGTATCATTGTGTCAAAGAATAATTTAGTCACTTTGGGAGCAGAGATCCAAATTACTTTCCAGAATGGCTGAAATTCATAACTCCGACAGCATTGATGTGTCTATTTTCCCATGACCCCTCCAATATCAATCATTTGTTGTCTTTATGGGTTTTTTTATTATTTATTATGGAAATCATCAACTTTGTTACTTTGATAGGTAGGTGTGAGATAGAACTTCAGAATTACTTTTATTTACCTTTCTCTAAGGATCAATTGTTTCAAATCAACAAGCATTTACTAAACACCTACTATATTCTAGGCACTGTGATAAACTTTGGGCATATAAAGAAAAGGAAAAAAATAGACTTTGCTTTCAAAACTTCACAGACTAATAGGGAAACAATATATAAAGAAATGTATATAAATAAGATGTATAGAGTCCATTGGACATAATCCCAGAAAGAAGGTGCTAGCATTAAGTAGAACCAGGAAAAGACTTCTTGAGAAATTTGCCATTTTAGCTTATATTATAAGGAAGCCAGAGAACCAGGAAAAGACTTCTTGAGAAATTTGCCATTTTAGCTTATATTATAAGGAAGCCAGAGAACCACAATGTAGAAATGAGGAAGGAGGGAGATTTTTAGAAAATAGCTAGTGAAAATGCATGGAATTGGAAATGGAGGAATTTGTGTGGTCAGTGTCATTGGACTGAATATGTTTGTAGAAGGGAGTAAGGCATAAGAGGATTGGGAAATTATGAAGGGACCAGGTTATGAAGGCCTTTAAAAGTCAAGTGAAGTATTTAACAAGCTTTAATCTGGTTATTAATAGCTTTAATTCCTTGCTTTGAAAACTACCTGTTCATATTATTTAATCAATTATCAATAGAGACAACGTCTTAATATTTAAATTTGAATTAGCTCCTTGCCAGTCTTAGAAATAAGATCTTTATCAGAACAACTAGATGCATTTTCCCCCTTACCTACTTCTTCTTCAATTTTAGCAGGTGCATCTTAGTTTGCACAAAAATTTTAACTTTATATAATAAAAATTATCCATAAATATCCTCTCATAATTTGTTCTTCTTAAAATTAGTTTCTTCCTAGCTCTTCTATTTTGTTTATGATGCTACCCTTTATATATAATTCATGTGTCCATTTAAAGCTTAACTTGGTATGTGATGTCAGTTTTTCTAAATCTGCTTCCCAGTTTTTTTCCAGTATTTAAAAATATAATGTGTTCTTATCCCAGGAGCTGGGGTATTTGGGTTTCTTAGACACTAAAACACTGTGTTTTTTTTCTTTTAATTTGGTTTCATTTTGTTTTTGATTGTTTGTTTGTTTATGCTTCTGTATATTGTGTCCCTAATTTATTTATTTTACTAATCAATCTATTTATTAACTAATATAAAATTGTTTTTTTGCATGTGTTTTTTTGGTGGGGCAGTGAGGGTTAAGTGACTTGCCCAAGGTCCCACAGCTAGTAAGTGTCAAGTGTCTGAGCCTGGATTTGAACTCAGGTACTCCTGAATCCAGAGCCAGTGCTTTATCCACTGCACCACCTGGCTACCCCCTTTTTTGTTTTCTGTTTTGTTTTTTGTTAAAATTGTTTTGATGATTATTGCTTTGTAGTATAACTTGAAGACACATCACTGTTCTTCATAACTCTGAAATTCCTATATCTTACCAGGGCCTCTTTATCCTTGCTCCTCTCCCTTATGTCTCACTCCTTCTAAACTCACTCTCCAACCTCTGCACAACTTCTAGTCACTCCATTTTTCCTTGCTTTCCTGGGCCATCATTTTTACCATGGCTGAACACTGAGGTTTCAAAATCTTGACTATTCTTGAGGGTGAGGATAAGTATGGTGACCTATCCCACCCCAGAAAAAATGTCAAGTCGCAAGCACATGGTAGTTGAAATACATGTTGGGTCATATACTGGGCCTCAGGATCCCTTTATTATTTTATTTATAGGTAATTGAATAATAATCCTGAGGAGGATGGGTTTAGCCTTGAAGGCAATCTTGCAAATGTGAGAGGTTGCAAGATCCTGGGTCCCTTGGTGACAACAAACTGCTGGCATGGGAATTTTTTTTTTTAATCAGAGTGGATGACTACTCGTATCTGACTATGCCATTCCCCTGCTCAACAGTCTCTAATATCCCTAATTATTTCTGGGATCAAATATCAATTGTTTGTTTGGCATTCAGAGTCCTTAAAAACCAATCCCCAACCTACCTTTCCAGCCTTCTCTTTATTACACACTCTGCATTCCAACCTAACTCGACATGCTATTCTTTATACATGATTCAGACATGAAATACACTCCTACATCTCTTCTTCTTAAGAAACTACTGATTCCTTCAAAGCTCAACTGAAATATAACCTCTTACATGTTGCCATTCCTGAATCTCCAGCAATTTTTTATTTATTTTGTGTCTATGTTGTATGTACATGTTGTCTGCACCAGTGGAATCTAAGCTTCTGGAGCCTTTTTCATTTTTGTCTTTATATTCCCATTACCCAGAACATTGTTTGGCACATAAGACATATTTTTAAATGATTTTTGATTGATTAATCTACATGAATTTGACTTCATCATAATAGTTGCTCAAATTTACACAGGATTTTGGGATTAAAAATGCTTTCCTGGGGCAGCTAGGTGGCGCAGTGGATAGAGCACTGGCCCTGGAGTCAGGAGTACCTGAGTTCAAATCCAGCCTCAGACACTTGGCACTTACTATCTGTGTGACCCTGGGCAAGTCACTTAACCCCAATTGCCTCACTAAAAAAAATGCTTTCCTCATAATCATAAGATATGTAGTAATATTGTGACTTTTTTAGAGATGTGAAAATGGAGAATCAGAGGGGTTGAGTGATTTGTCCAAAAATAGTGTCAGAATTGGGATTCAAGCCCTCATCTCTTGGATTATACATTAAAAAATTATTTCCATTATACCAGATTGCCTTCAGAAGCTTGAGTCAACAAGATTCTAATAAATTCCTATGAGGTGTCAGTTTCTGCAAAAATGAGACATTGCCTCATCTCAAGGAATTTGGATTCTACTATAACTATAGCTCAGATAAAAAGTAAAGAAAGTATCCTGTCAGTGTACATTTTACCACACATTTGAGCTTCCTAATCCTCTCCCCAAAAGCTAGAGAAATAGTTATAGGATGATAGATTTAGATCTGCAAGAGACTTTAGAGTTCATCTTGTCCAATCCTTTTAGTTCACAGATGAGGAAACTGAGGTCCACAAAGGTTAAATGATATGTCAAGGGTCACACAGTTATTAAAGATCTAATCAGGATTTGAACTCTGATCTTCTTGACTCCAAGTACATTGCTCTACTGACTTGTTTCTCCTATTGATATGAAAATGGAATTTGGTCCCCTATAAGTTGAAGAAAAAGCAAATAGTAGGAAGTTAATAAATATTTAGTGAATTGAAAGATGACTTGATAATGGGCTCACACCTAAGAAAGATGAATTTATTGAAGCTTTAGTATAAGAGAAGCCTTTTAAATATCAAAGCTAGCACATAGAGCACACTTTGCAATTAATAATTTTTAAAAGCTTAAGAAAATATCAGGTTATCATGGGAAGAAAATTGTAAGCCACATCCATATAGGAAATATATGTTTGGAGCAGGATTTCTAATATCTGATCTTAGGTGCACTTGATTTATAAGATGGCACCAAAACCAAACCAAACCAAACTCTAGAGGATATCATATTGTCACCTTATGATTACATTACAATTGAGAGAGTCATTTTTCCACTGGAATTATTGTTGTTGGCATTGTTTTCTCTTCATTCTTCAAGGGCACCAATGACATCATGAGGGTGATGTCTTGACTTGTTCATGAATTGAACTCACTGGGGGGCAACATCATCAGCCTCACTCTCTCCTCCAGTGTTATCGAAATCGAGTGGCTAGACAAAAGTCAGTCTGGGATGTGGTGGATGACCTTGACTTTTCTAAATTAAGTTCTTCTTCAGACCCCATTTTGTTTGAAGCAATGCCAATTCAATGACTGGGGCATTCTTCCACAAGAAGAAGGTAAAAAGAAGGGTGATTGGTGTATTTTTTTAAGTTCTCATATTTACATTATTCATTATAACAGATGAGTTTGAAGACACAAATAATCGGTATGGGGGAACAAAACCTACTAGCCAATTTCAAGGAACCCCAAAGCAAATTCAAACTAGGGAACAAGGTTCATAGAATTAAAGATCCAGAATTTGGAGAGCCCTTAGAGCAAATGTATACTCCAACCCCTAATTGTACATCAATGGCCAAACAGGTTTGGGGATCTGTATAATCTCTCTCTCCACTAAGGTTCCTTAGGAGACTAGAAAGGATATATAGATAAAGTGAAGGATTTTTATAAGTGCCTGTCATTCAGACCAATGGATATGAATCAGTCAAATACTCATACACAGTAGAGTCTTATAGACTGAATTATGAGGGTAGCTGAGGACACATGATTCTAGATTTCCTTTCTTTAATATCTTACTTACATACATGGATAAATTCATAATCTATTCAATGAGGACATTTCTTCCACTGGTTCAGAATGTGGCCATTCATGTCTTCTCATTTTTTTCAGTTCTTAGAATGAACATGTACAACACTAAACTCATTGCCATTGCCACAAACTGATGAAAAAATACTTGCTGGCTAGAAAATCCACCTATTATAGTATAGGCCTTTATCCGCATCCTTTAACAATTTAAAAATAACAGTGTAAGGTCTGTGCTGTTTGTGTGTTACTCCTCACACAAACAGCACAGACCTTACACTGTTATTTATATATATATATATATATATATATATATATATATATATATATATATATATATATATATCAGCCTAATTCCTTTACTAATCCTTATGGTCTTTAGTGAGTCCAGTTTTGCAACTTCTTGCACACAAGTTATTTATGCTAACAGTGCACAATCTACTCAGTCTACTATTTCCTAGTATTTATTATGTGCCTACTAGATACTATTGCAATAATCTAGGAGTAAAATAATGAGGCCCTGTACCACAGGGGTCACAGTATCAGAAAAGAGAATGGTAACTACACAGAAGATGTTATCAAGGTAGAAATGGCAGGATACACACACAGACATGTCTGTATGTATGTATCTCTCTATTTACATATACTTATATATACATATATGCATACATGTGTGAGTCCTGCCAATACACACATACACATACATACATACATACATACATCTAACCATCCATTTATTCATTCATCTATCTATCTGTCAGTCTATCATCAGTCAATCCCAATATGAGTCCTCTTTATTGGTGGAAATATTGGAAATTCTTTTGTACCACATCAACTTAATTGTTAAGGGAATAGAGTACCTTCTCTCCCACCAGCCCTAGGAACCCTGTGGAAGCAGCTCCAACACCTGCCACATCCTCCAAAATTGAGTCTGCTCTTCCTCTTCACTAGATATATGGAAAT
Organism: Dromiciops gliroides; assembly: GCF_019393635.1. NCBI lineage: Eukaryota > Metazoa > Chordata > Mammalia > Microbiotheria > Microbiotheriidae > Dromiciops > Dromiciops gliroides. The sequence continues at coordinate 233,291,112 of NC_057866.1, read as the reverse complement.
CCCAACTCTTCAATTGGTTTCTATTTTGGAATTCATACTCTTGAAGTTTCTTTGAAGATAAAGGAATCCCTTATTTTAGAAGTCCTGGACTTTTCTACACTCAAGATAATTTTTTAAAACTGAGCTGGCCTTTAGTTTTGCAAATTCTTGGCTTCAGGCAGTATTCAAGGCACCATCCTCTATGCATTGTCTCTCCTTATTAGAATGTCTGCTCTTTGAGGTCAGAGACTCTTATTTTCAAATTTTAATCCCCAGAACCCTGCACAATGGGCACTTAACAAGTCTTTTTTTTCCATTTTTTTTTATTCATTCACAAATTCATTCTAGGACTGCTATCTCTTCACTGAATTAATTCATAAAGGAAGTATATGTGTATTTTTCATTGTGTTTCTCAATCAGAATTTTACTGAATAAATTTCCTTCTTCCCTTCATAAACCTTTCTGTATGTTTTCTGGTTAAGTGCTGGAGGGGTTCCAATATCAAAGTGTCAAATTATCATGTGAAATCATGAGAACAATTCATAAAAAAGGGATAGCTGCAAATTAAAATAAAAAACTGCTCAAGGTGAAATTCTTGGGGGACTGGGGGAAATTCCTCTCCAGTATGAGACCCAGTGGAACAGATGGATCTGTCTTTCTCGCTTCTGTTCTGGGTACCTGCTGTTTAATTATACCCTAATTAATTAAGAAAAAGGCTCCTGTGTGATTTCAGTAGTACCATGCAGAAGGGCAATCTGGGAAAAGCACGTGCATGCAAAAGAGATGCAAATTAAAACAAATAAAGTTGGGAATGTAGCTCCTCTTCCCCCACCTGAGTTATTTTCCCAGATGAAGAAGGCATGGATGATCGTTGCTTTTCCTCCAGCCAAGAAGCCAAGAGCAATGGTCCAAGTGATTGCCTATGGTCTAGGGAAGAGATGTGTTTAGGAATACCCTGAGCCCCCAACCAAAATTGGGGACCCATAAATGAAATCCTAATGGGTTACTTCAAAGCTGCTGCAGATTTTAAAAAAATGCTTACATTGCACTGTATTAAAAAATTGAGCAGCAAATACTACTCCAAGGCTGGGCTTTTAGACCATTTAGCAGCCAAAGAAACTCCAGTTACAAACCCCAGCTGAAAAGCTTGGTCAAGTTACAAACCTGTAAAAATAGGTGCTTATCACATACATCATGTAGCCAAACGAATGGGATGGAACTAAAAGGACATTGCTCAAGTTAGCTCTCATTAAGCATTTATGGCCTTGTCTGCTGCATTCTAAATGTTCTTCTCTCCCCCATCCTCTTCTAACTGCACCCTTTCTCTCTCTCTCTCTCTCTCTCTCTCTCTCTCTCTCTCTCTCTCTCTCTCTCTCTCTCTCTCTCTCTCTCTCTCTCTCTCTCTGGCAATTATAATTGGAATGTTAAGAACTTTGCTGCCAGTCCTAGAAAAATACCAGGAAAATAGCTCCTGTGTGGGGGTGGGGGATAAAGGGCGATGTTCGACAAGGCAATAATGAATGTATGCAGAAGGTATCAGATTGGGTTGTGCAGATGTTTATTTTGCTATTTAAGGCCTATTTTCCTGGAGTCTATACCTGTTCAGAAGCCTGAGGGATATATACCAAAGGGAATTCTGGACCAACCAAGGTGCTTAATGTCTTCTCTAGGGAAATTTAGTGCTTTTAACACGTGAGTTGTTTTAAAGCCATTATATTCCTGAGGGTCAGTCTGACTTGGTTTTATAATAAGCTGATACACAGAGATTTGGTTTGTGTGACCTAATTCTAGACTTCAATGATAGGCAAAAATGATGTACAGAGCTTTGGCCTAAGCATCAGAAAAACCTGCTCTATAGTCTCACCTCTGACATCTACTGGCTCTGTGACCCTAAGTAAATCACAATTTCTTGATGTCCCTGAACAGCTCTTTGAGGCTATAACTGCTATAAATCAGTATTGATACATTTCTCATTGATAATTCCTTGTGCCAATGAAATCATAGGTCTGCACCACCCCTTCCTACTTACCTCAAAATTTCTTTTATATTTTTACTCATTTCATTAAATATTTCCCAATTACATGTTTAAAAAAATTTAGCTGGCATGTTTTAAAATTTTGAGTTCCAAGTTCCTTCCCTTTCCCACTCCTTCCTCAAATCTTGAGAAGGAAAAGAATATGATATTGATTATACATGTCATGCAAAATATATTTCCATATTAGAGACATTGTAAAAGAAAACACACAGAAAACAAGAAAACAAGAAAAATTTTTAAAAGTGAAAAAAGTTTGTTTCAATCTATACTCAAACTTTATAAGTTCTCTCTGTAGGTGGATAGTTATTTTTACATCATGGGTCCTTCAGAGTTGTCTTGCATCATTGTCTTGATCAGAATAGCTAGGTCTTTCCAGTTGATCATCTTTACAATATTACTGGTACTGTGGACAAAGTTCTCTTGGTTCTGCTCTCTTCACTTTAATCAGTTCTTATAAAGATCTTCTGAAGCCATCCTGTTTATCATTTCTCATAGCACCAAAGTGTCCCATAACAATAATATACTATAACTTGTTTATCCATTCTCCAATTGATGGACTTTCCCTCAAATTTAAATTCTTTGACAGCACAAAAAGAGCTGTTATAAATGCCTCTGTGCAAATAGGTCTTTTTCTCTTTTCTTTGATCTCTTCAGGACATAGATCTAATAGTGGTATTGCTGGTTCAAAGAGTATGTATGCAGTTTTATATTTCTTTAAGCATAGTTCCAAATTGGCCTCCAGAATGGTTGGACCACTTCACAGTTCCACCAACAGTTTATTAGTGTCCCAATTTTCCACATTTCCTTCAGCATTAGTTATTTTATTTTTCTGTCATGTTAGCTAATCAGATAGGTATGAGGTGGTACCTTAGAGTTCTTTTAGTCTCCATTTCTCTAATCAATAGTGATTTAAAGTATTTTATGTGATTATTTCTAGCTTTGATTTCTTCTTCTGAAAAGTGTTCATATTTGAACTTTTATCAGTTGGGGAATGGCTGTTACCCAAATACTTTTAATGTAAAGATGAGACAACATACTGTAGTGGAGTGAGCCCTAATTTGGGAATCATAACACTGGGTTCAAAACATGGACCTTTCTCTATTAGATATATGACTGATGTTAAGTCATTTATCCTTTTTGGGTTTCAATTGAAAAATGAATGGGGTAAGGTTAAATGATCTCTAACATCTTTCAAATTTTAAAATTATTTGATCTACTTACTTTTTCCAGCTTAATTTGCTGAAACATAATGCCATTCTGAAAAAGGAATATGTGTTTACATAAACATGATTGAATAAGTAATTGAACAAGTTGGCCAAAACTTTAAGGGTTTATAAAAGTGAAAAATTTCAACAGGAGGAAGTCCAACATCAAAGCAATAAAACTTTCAGAGCTTCTACACTTGGGAAAACTATGAGGAGGCATTCCTGCTGGTTTGTACCCTCTTACAACTCCCCTTTCCTAATTGATAATGCCATCAGTGGCTGAACCAAACAAAAAGAATCCAGGCAGAACCAGAGAGAGACACATTGAGGAAAATTGGGAGGAAGCAACTGCAAGGATTCTATTCTCCTTGATCCAAAGAAAGAATACTAGTTATATACTCAAGAGAGAGAGAGAGCGAGAGAGAGAGAGAGAGAGAGAGAGAGAGAGAGAGAGAGAGAGAGAGAGAGAGAGGAAGAGAGAGAGCTTCTAGCAACCAGGAGTTATGAGTTAACTCTTTGTCCATTCATCTTATATGTACACATGCCTTAGTATTGTACTTTATTTTTGTGCTTCCATTGAACTCTATATTTGTGGGAGAGTTTTCCCTAGATTTCTAGGGTTTTTCTTCCTGCTATACCTACTTAGTAAATATCTTTTCTAAAAAGTTAATTAATTCTGTTTTATAACCAATAGGGAGTACACAGATGGGGGGTGGTGGTCTTGAGTGACTGTATTAAAAAAGCCAACAAATAGTCAGCTGACCTCTGGGGACTCAAATTATCAGTGCCAGTGGGAATTGAAGAAGTGGTCCTGGAAAAACTTTCTCCAGATATATAAGATAACACCCATATCCTTGAGGAATTTACAATTCCTTTCTAATTAAGGGCAACAGGAGTTATATGCAAACAGAAACTTTTGCAAGTAGCATATAATAAATTTCTAAATTGACTGACATAGAATCATTGATCTAGTTCAAGTCCTTTGTATATAGATGAGGAAATGAACTCATAAAAATTAAGCAACTTGGTCAAGGTCACACAGTAACCAATGGTAAGGCTGAGAATAAAACAAGAGGTGATGTTTTTTATCAGCATCTCATCTGTAAATCCAGCATCTTCTCCTGAATTCCCCTTGACTGGTATTCTGGAAGCACATGGTATGGGATGGATTTCAGTCCCTTCAGTCTTGATCTTTGTGCATCACTGTCTCTGTTCTTCTGATTCTCCATCATCTCCCATCTTTCCTATGTAGGCTTCCCTTTTCTTCAGTGGGAAGAGATGGTGGTGACTCCCATTCTTTCCAAATTTTCACTGTTTCTCTCCATACACTAGTAGTGATTTTAACACAAACTTCACATCAATATTGTACTATCAGAGGAAAAAAATAATTATCAAAACAAATATTTTGTTAAAGTAAAAGACAACAGAGGAAGAAAGAGCTATGGGAAAATTAGATTGCTTCCAAACCTGACATAACATGAATTGTGCCGAGCAAACAGATTGATAAGCAAAATACAATATGGAAAAGAAAAAAAAATCTCCCACTTCCACAGTCACCTTTTTTAAACGAGCCTCCATTGTAGTAATATCCTAATGAGATATCCACCCACCTGCCCAGTCTCAGGCCCTGGAGGAGATTGTTTCCAAATGACAGCTTCTCAACAACTAAAACTGCCAATCAAGTTCTTGTGGGGATACATGGCTGCATACACAAGCTTCTGCAGCTCGTTGATGCTAAGACAATGATCATAAATGTGGTGGCCCTGGCCAATATTTCCTGATGTTATCCTGAATATCTAGATCTTTATTTGCATAGTTAGATAATGGTTCTCTTCTTACAAAATAGGAATATCCCTTGGAGCAAGTTTTAAAATTTCCTGAGCTGGAGCATTATAAATACATACATACATAGCTACATACATGCATGCATGCACATACAAACATAGATACATATGCACAAATATATTCTAATTAAATTATACACATATTATTTTATTTAAAATATATGTAGTATATATGTATAGCAAATATACAATTATCTCCATAATCTAATTCAATCTCATGTATTCATTTATACTGATATTGATTCTTTATGAGGGAAATAAGGCTGGGAAGGTCAGTTGTGGTTAGTTTGTGGAAGAATTTAAATAATAAGTGACAAAGTTTATATTAGATCCTATAGATAATAGGGAGACAGCGACTTTTGGGGTAGAGTGATATTGTAAGATCTATGCATTGTAAATTCAATGATTCAATCTAAATCTTTTGTTTAGTGCCCACAATATGTAAGGGACTATACTAGATTTGTGGTATATAAAATCAGAAATATATGCACCCAAGGAACACACATTCAACTAAGGGAGCAAAAAATATAAATAGCTAAGTATAATATAATTTGAGGAGGAAGAGATCACCAGAAACTGACAGAAACTGATAAGTAAGGTATATTGGGTGGTCCCTGAAGTGAGACTCAAAGGAGGATAAGAATTTTGGAAGGTGGGTTAAAAAGGAAGTCCATTATAGGTTTGTGTGACTGCAGAGATGTCAGTTTTAGGGAGCAATTAGTAATCCAACTTGGTGGAAATAGAGATGGCTGCAAAGGTATGCTCAATCCAGAGTTTGAAAGGCTTTCAAAGACAGATTTAGAAGTTTGTATTGTATCCTGGGAACAATCAGGAAACCACTGAAGATTTGAAAGCAGGGTTGCCATGTTTAGACATGTGTCCTATTAACATGTTTGTCATGTATAATCAATATATTGTTTGCCTCCTCAAAGAGTGGGAGGGGTAGGGAAGAGAGAAAATTTGGAACTCAATTTTTTTAAATGAATGTTAAAGAAAAATTGTACATGCATTTAGGAGATATTTAATGAAATAGATAAAATATATTTTTAAAAAAGATTTTGATGTAGATGTGTGGAGAACGGATTGTAGAGTTAATTTTGGAGTGACGGAAATCAATGTAAAGTGGGACAGTGACTCAGTTAGTTTTAGGTTTTCAAAATAGAGGTTGCCAGCCCTACCTTACCACTCTATTATGGTTAAACAAAGAAGCAGATTAATCTGAATGGCCCTGGTCATAGCAGCCTGGGTCTGATTAGAGTTGAAAGTGATTTGTTTGCAATAGTTCAAATATCAGACCAGATGGATTTCCTAGGAGAGGTATATAAACAAGTGAGAAATCCTGATTTACCCTGAAGAAGTTTTGGAAGATTTGTTCATTGTGCTTCTGCTCTGACTCACAAAAGATGTAAAACTGCATGGAGACTGGCTGGCTCACAAGACAGCTTTAAACATTCCTTGTACCTAGCAGTTATGATTCATTGAAGAAGCTACAGATGGTTTCTCATTAGAGAAAGTAGCTCAGCCAATCACATATGCACCTCTGTGAAGAAATGACAAGCTTTACCTTCAGAGAAACAGAGGTAATCTTGACTTAAATCATCAATGTTATTGAGGAAAAGAGAAAAGTCAAAAAGATCCCTGAGGGTTAAAGGCTGAGTTAATGGGGACATGTTAGCACCATAAAGAATAATAGGGGGAGCAGCTAGGTGGCACAGTGAATAAAGTACCAGCCCTGGATTCAGGAGGACCTGAGTTCAAATCTGACCTTAGACACTAGCCACTTACTAGTTGTGTGACCTTGGGCAAGTCATTTAACCCTCATTGCCCTTCAAAAAAACAAAACAAACAAAAAACCCAATAATAAGATAGTTAGAAAGATTAACATCTTTAGGAGGAAAAATGATGAACTCATTTTCTCACAGGTTAAATGTAAGGTGCCAGTGGGACATCCAGGTGGAGGTGTCCAGCAGAGAGGAATGGCAATATTTAAACTCAGGAAAGAGGCAGAAGATAGATACACAGATTTGGGAGTTGTCTACATAGAAGTGACAAATGAACATTGGTAATAGAATTACCAAGAGAAGAAGGTAGAGGGAAACACTTTGGAGAACACTGATGCATAATGGGTGGAGCTTGTTGTTTGCCCTTCATACCCAAAGAGGACCATGATATCAGGGTGATGTTATGACTTGCACTGAATTGGATATTTTTAAGTGAAGGAGGCTCTGTGCAAGGTCACCACCCTCAGTCTTTCCTCCAGAGCTGTCTGACTTCAGTAGCAAGATACATATCAGGATGACTGGTCATGGCGCTTGATGTTTAAGGCAAATGGGGTTAAGTGACTTACCCAGGGTCACACAACTAGTATGTAACTGAAGTAAGATTTGAACTCATGCCTCAACTCCACAGTCAGTGCTCTATTCACTGTACAACCTAGCTGCCCCAGGTGGTGGGAAGATGATGAATTGATAGATGAACTTCATAATTAGCAGTAATTTTTAAGATTAGGTGACTAAAGAATTACATAACAGAATCCAGGGAAAGAGAGGAACCAGAAGAAAGAAATGATTAGAAGTGTAAAATGTTGAATTACGATAAAGGTAGATATAAACAAAAAAAGACATTTGCATTAGCAATTGAAGAGTTATGGTACAATTTATAATTTTAGTAAAGCAATGTGATCAAAGGACAGATTGATAAGAACTGAAGAGTGGGTGATGTGCAAGCAGAAGAAGGTAATGAGTGTAGTCTAGTCTTTCCAAATTTTAGCAGTGAAGCAGAATAAAACTATAAGGTATTAGATTAAGGGCATCACAGATTAAGGGAAGAAGGTTTTTGTTTGTTTGCTTGCTTTATTTTATGCTTTTTTTTTGAGACATGGAGGAGGAGGAGAAAGAAAAGAAAAGATGAGAAGGAGATAGGTGAACAATAAAGACAGAAAGAATTTCCCATAAGGGGTCAAAGGGTATGGGATCTAGGGCACAAATTAATGGTTAATCCTTGCCAAAGAAAAGGGTTGATTTATCTTAAAACACTGAGGTGGAATGGGATACAATTGGTAACAGCAAGGTTTTTAAGGTGATATGGTCAGTAAGGGGATTCACTACAAAATATTTTCAATCTTTTCAGTAATATTGGAGGAAAGAACTAGGAATTATTTCACTGATGACAAAAAGAGTTAGAGTTGAACATGGCAGTGGTTTGTGGGAGAATAGTGTTGCCTATATAGAGGCTGCCCTGTGCCTTGAATGGTTTGGAGTACAGGGGAGAAAGGTAGGCTCTGAAAAAGAAGCAGCAGAACAGAGAGACCCTAGGATATTTTCTTAGGGGCAGCTGAATTGCATGGTGGGAGAGACTGACAGAGTCAGTTCAGGGAGAAAGAATATTCTCTCAGGGGAAAAAAATTGCTGCCCCACCCATGTGGCTACTATACAGTCAATGTCCCATTGGCATCATATTAGTTACAAATCTGAGGGATTGATTTGAAGAGAAAAGAGAAGACTAGAAATATTTGGTAAACTGAATAGGTCACAGTCAATCAGAGATGAATCTAAGGATTTCTAGGCAGCAGGGCTGGCCTATTTGAGGTTAAATTGCAGGAATTTGTATTGGACTATACAAGCATGGAAATGTGACTGTCTCCAGGAGCAGACAGCAGCTTGGAAAGCGTAACAGAGAAGACTGACAGTAGGGGTTAAGGGTTTTCGAAGTGGGAATAACAGGACAAGAGGGCAAAAAAATGAAAGCATAGCGGGGAATGACCTTTTGAATGGTTAGCAATAGGTTTGAGACTGTGAAGTCAGGAAAGTAATGTCAGAATTGGGGTCATAGAGTGGATGAGCATAAAGGGATTAAGAGGTCAGAGGTCACAATTGGATTGAAAGGTAGAATCAGGAGGAGTGAAGCAGTGGAGAGAGTGTAAGGAAGGACAAGAAATTGTGATAAAAAAGACAGAATTTCAGAGTTCAGCATCTTAAAGGTGGGGTATTTTTGCTGATGATGTGGCCTAAGATATGACCATCCCTGTGGGGGATGAAAGGAGAGTGAAGATAGAGGTCACAGGAGCAGAAGAGGCTGTTGAACTCAGAGACCACATTGCTAGAAGTCACCAAGTCTGACAACAATCATATGCTTTGGTATGAATATCTCCTGTAAGGGTTCTTATAAATTTTGATCATTGAAATGATAAACTGCAAGACAAAAAGAATAAAGGGGAAATATTCTGTCAAAGTGGTGATTAACTTAAAATGGAGAAAGTGATACAGTTTTTGAAATGGTTTTGCTGGACTGTGTAAGTATGTATTAATGACCATTTTCTTTCATTCTTAAAAAAAAAACATCAGTAGCAGAGGGTAGTGGGGCAAAATTCTAAAAGAAGAATCAATAGGCAGTGAATATAGAATTATGCATGAGTGTCATCAAAATATATCTTGAGAAAACTTCATACCAAAAATCCACCCTCTCCAACTGGATATTATTATAGTTATTTTTACAAATTAGAAATATCTGCATTTATATTATATTGTTTTATTTATGCAATCTAATAGCTATATATGTGTGTGTGTGGAGTATGTTACTTTTATTTAATGTTTAATATTGGTTTATGTGTTGATAAAATAGTCAAAAAATTATTAAAATGATAAAATGTTGTTCTATACTATATCTCTATCCAATAGTTCAATAACCGCATATTCTTTTTCTTACAAAGAGCATGTAAAGGCCCTGAGTGCATCATTGAAAAGTCAGTGTGTGTGTTATTTTTGTATAGGTGTACAGCTCCTAGTTAACTTTCTCTTTCTGTAGCACCTTCTTACATAAATCTGGTTAACCAAAATCTAGTTGTCTCAGATACTATTCTATTATTATCTCTATAGGTCTGTGCTATTCTGGGGTTTCCAAACATACTGTGAGACCCTTTTGACTCTATTATTTATTTTTAGTTATCTTTGTATTAATCACTGAAAGACCACGTTTGATAGATGGAAGTCAGACCATGGATATCAGAAGTTATGGATACTCCATAATGGATGAATTATTTTTTGGCTCATTTTCTAAATGTTTCCTAATATTACCTGATATTTTGAACTCAGTCAAGCTGATACTTCAGTGTCCTCATCTGCAAAACTAGTAAGATATTCCATGAGTTACGAGTTTTTTGTACATGTAAAGAGTTCTTTGCAAATTTTAACGTACACTATAAACATGAACTGTGTTTTTTATTATCATTGCCATAGCCATCATCATCTTCACCTTCATTATCCTTTTCAGAAAGAAACTAATAAGAACAGTTTTGGTGCTGTCAATCCTGGATTCCGTTTATGGGGAATTGCTTCTTCCCGAATTTAGAGACCTAGTTATAATTTGTTATTCTCTGCAATATCTCAAATTGGGCCAACTCAATAACACTCAATTATAACTGACCTGGAGTCAGGAAGGGAGTAAATCAAGTAAATTAAATCTCTGAGTACCCCCTCAAGATTCCTCAATTTCATATAGTTGGTAGGTAAGGAAGAGTAATAATCAATAAGGGGTCCAAACCTTCCTAGATCTCCCCAAGTCACATCCCTTATAATATATTTTAGGTTCCATGGCCAAGAGAACAATATAAGATAGTGAACATTTATGAACTACCTCCTAAGTAAAGAACAATATGCCAGATGTTGGGAAAAATGCAAAATTTAGGAAGTTACAACTTCTGTCCTCAGGAAAGTTTTAATCTAATAGTATAAGTAGAATTTTTCATAGAACATGAGCTAAGTGTTCTGGCATAATGAGATCCATCTTGCCCAACATATACATGTCTGTGAGTATAGGACATTGATGTAGAATTACAAAAAAATATTTATAACACGTAAGATTACCCAAAATGCATCAGTGTATTTTACTTTAAAGTTTACCATGATTTTTCTTCATAGTGACTTTGTGTTGATGCAATGTGATGATACAATTTTTTTTTAAATCTCTGTTTTATGGATCAGGAAACTGAGGTTACTAATTTGCCCCAGATCATAGTAGTACTTAACAACTGTCCCAGAGTTACAACCCATGCTTTCTGACTCCAGGTCCTATATTTCTTTCTACTATACCATACTGTGTTACTTATTATCATTAATGTAGCAACAAAAAAAGACCGTTATAAAGAAGTCTCATCAGTAAAGCAGGACTGTGAATGCAGCTTCATTTATGCCATTTAGATATCCTCCTGGACCAGGTTTAATAAATAGATATGAATAATTTAAACTTAATTCATTGTCTTTATGCAAACAGGTACTTCTGAAGTGGCTATAAGCATGTTTATTAGCAGCTCTTTCTAGAAGTAAGCTGACATCAAAACTGAAATACTGCCTGTGCCCACTGCTTTGCATAGCAAAACCTTTTATCTAAAGAGTACATATCAAAACTTATGTTCAGCCTGGCTTAACCTAATCACACAAGTAGTCAGCTGGGAATGTGAGACCTGAGTTCAGGTGAGAAATGAGAACTAGTCAAGTAGATTTGGGAGTTTTCTGAATAGAGATGCTAGTTGAACCAATGTAAATTGATGTCACTACCAGAGAACACAGAGAGAAAAGAGGGTTCAAGTTTAATCCCTGGATTAAGAGTAAAGGGGCAGAATATGGATGATGATCCATAAAAAAAGACAGAGAAGAAGTGGTCTGGCAAGAAGGAGGAGAACCAAGGCAGTGCAGTAGCACAGAAGCCAATAGAGGAGAGAACCTATTAGCAAGATGAATACATGTTGGTGCAGAGCCAAGATGGCAGAGAGAAGCCAGGAAGTTGCTTGAGCTCTCCCAAGTTTCCCTCAAAAGCAGGATGAGGTAGTCAACACTTTTAAAAACTGCAGAGAAATCTAGAATAAAGACTAAGAAAAGCAGTTAGTAATAAAAGATAGTGAACCTTGGATAAAGTAATTCCCGTGTGATTGAAAGGTATTGAAAGGTGTGAAAAAGTTATTAGGAGGCGAGGAAGTTGAAGCAATGATTGGATTGTTGTTTTTTTTTTTTTCTAGGATTTTGGCAGTAAATTCCAGAAGAGAGTAGATGACAGAATGAAAAAAAGATGACATGATAATGGGAAGCATTTTCCCCTCTCCTCCGCCCCTTTTTTTTATAAAGACTGGGATGTCTATAGGTATCAGGGAAGGAGGAAGAAAATAAACTTAAAGATTAGTAGATGACAGTGACTAATGTGATGATAGGGTGACATAGACTGGTGAGAATGAGGAAAGTTTATTTCTTTTCCTATGTACATTTTTCCTGGGTGCATTTTTTGTTGTTGTTTTTTGCAGGAAATAAATCAGGTCATGAGAGAAAACACGTCCATTCCTGGAGATAGTAGTATGTATTCCAAAGGCTTCTCTAGGATCCAGTATACCTTGAGTCCAAGCCAAAGGAAGGTATGAAAGTAAGCCAATATTGAGGACTGTTTTAATTAGTAAGAGAATTGAGGGCACAATTGAAGAAGGGAAGAGTGTGACAGTAACTCTGGATGGTTAGTGGTAATGTGGATGGGAATGAGGACTTAGGGAGAAATATCAGAGGAAGGAACTTTTTGTTTAGATAATTCATGAATTTGCATTTTTCCTTTTCCATTTTGAGGCTTTGCTTATAGATGCTTTCATGTCATTGTCTTTTATATTTGTATGTTGAGCTTCCCTTTATGGTTGGGTTCTTTTTGTTTGTTTGCTCATTTTTCCAACTTCTTGACATTTATGTCAATAATTTCTTGACTTTATGTTAGTATCAGGCTCTGCTTGCTTCTGGGGGAGGGTGTTAAAGGGGTTATCTGTCCTGAGCTTCTCTCCTTTGATGGGCTTCTACTGTTTTCACAGGAGGTGTGCAAGTTTTTGGTGCATCCAAAATGGTGTGATACAGAAAGAAGTTTGTTCACTGTTCTCTTAGCTCTGCAAGTTTCTGACTCAGGTTTGGATCTGTAGGCTTATGTGTAGTTGAGCTTCAGTAGACTGCTGCTTTATCCAGCCAGAGGTAGCCTACTGGGAGGTTAGGCAGGTTCAGAGTGACTGAATTGCTTGACTCCCTTTGGTGTTCGTTTCCTGCCCTGGTTATTCCAATGTAATATTATGTGCTGAGCTAAAGGTTAGAATGGAGTTACTACTCTGCTCCTGAATTCAGAGCCACATATGTATACTCCCTGAGCTTGTACTATGCTCAGTACTCAGCTAGGGCCTCTCCTACAACTGACCCTGAAACTCTCACCTGGAACTGCATAATGGGTGAGAATGCTGACAGATGGCATACACTCCTTCTCTCCCAGTTCACACTGATCTAGCATTCAGGGATCTCCTAAGATTTCTTTCTATCCCTGTGCTTCCTGCTATGCTATTCTGTCTTTTGTCCCCTTTTCTCTCCCAGGTTGCTAAAATGCTCCACTCTCCACCACTGCTGCTACTACATACTCCTGGCCAGTTTCCCACTGCCGTGTTGACAGACTTCTCTGTTTGTCTGAGGATCCCTGTACTCTGTGACTTTTTGTTGGCTTTCTCAATGAGAATTCAGTCCAGTGTGTTTTCTAGAGTATTCTGGAGGAGGTGTGCTGAGTGAGTTAGGTAAAAATATTTCCTTTCTCTGAAATCTTGATTCTGCTTCCCACATATCCTTGACAATTTGTGAATACAAGTTGCAAGTACTAGTAGAAGATCGGGGAGTTTGTTGGCAATCAATGGTTGATTTTTCTCATCCTTCCTAGTAAACAGTGGCAGCTCCATACGACATTATTGGTGATGAAGGACTGCAGTACTGTTGATTTCTATACATTCCCCAGTAAGCCATAACCCCACTAGGCTCAATGTTAATACAGGTCTGAGATGATACTGATTTTTTTTTTGTTGCTATAAGCCAAGACTCTAGCCCTAGACCATGTTTGGGGGTGGGCAATGATAGGCCTGACATCTGGATCCTTCTTGGATGTCTGAGGCTGAGTTTATTCATTTTTCAAACAATAGTAGCTTTATGATATTAAACTAAATCCTATCTTGTCATGAATATAGAAATATATATTAGTGAATTCTGATATCTTAAGGTATCTCCTACATTTTGTACATAGGATATATTGTTTTGATAACTAACTGGTAGAGGCTGAGTTTATATAGGAAGATCTTGTTGGCTAATCACACTTAACCCTCCTGCCCAGGGAGAGCTTCCCAGTAATATACTGCAATAAATATCAAGAGAATCTTGCCACAAACTTGTACCTTTTGGGAAATGGGTACATTCTTCACAGGTGATACTTCCAACATACTTTCGTCTAGCATGTCTACAGTTGACTACACACTCTGAGTTACTTGTTCATTATGGTATCTAGGATGACAAGAGCAAAGGCATCTTGAAAATGTGAGAATAGAAGGAAAATTTATAGTCCCTAAATTCTTGTCCAGCTTTAAAGTTTTATGAACCATTCAAAGTAGATGTAGGTATTTTCATTTTTATTTTTTAAATTTTCTTTTAATATTTTTTTAAATTATAAAAGTATTTTATTATTTTCTAGCTACATGTAAAGATTGGTTTAAACATTTGTATTTATAGAATTTTATTTCCAATTTTTTCTCCCTCTCTCTTCCCTACCCCCTCCCCAAGATAGAAAGCAATCCAATATAGTTTGTACATGTATGATCACATTAAACATATTTCTGCATTAGTCATGTTGTGAAAAAAGAATCAGAACAAAAGGGGAAAATCTCAAAAAGAAAATAAAAACAACAAAAATAGTGGAAACAGAATGGTTCAATCTGCAATCAGAATGCACAATTCTTTTTTTCTGACTATGGAGCACATTTTCCATCATGAGACCTTTGGAATTGTCGTGGATCATTGTATTGCTAAGAAGAGCTATGTCTATCACAGTTGATCACCACACAACATTGCTATTAACTGTGAACAGTGTTTTCCTGGTTCTGTAGATATAGATATTTTCTAACTATTACTTATAATCCTGGGTTTTCACCAAGACTTTCAACGGTCTCCTTGAAAGGGTAAATAATTTTTTCTTCTTCATCACCTTTGAAATTACTATGATGTTAGGATGTGTATATGACTAGTACATTTGAAAAACACTATAAAAAAGACTCTCAATATTTATTTGAAAATCAATTCTGTGGTTTTACTCTACCTCCCTCAAGAAAAATGTCCAGCATGAACTCTTGGCTTGATCCTATTGAGGTTAATAGTAGTGATCACTGCTGCTACGAATATCACCTCAATGAATATTGGTTCCAAGTTAGAATGGAACTTCCAAATGGGTGTAGTCTGATGAAACAGAAGTTTGAATGGCAGAAATTTACAAAGAAAATGAGGAATTGTGTGTGTGTGTGTGTGTGTGTGTGTGTGTGTGAGATTAGATGCAATTTAACAAGATGCTATAAAAGCAAGAATGGGTTACGCTGCTGTGTCCAGGAGAGGTTTGAGCTGATTTTAAGTTACATGGTTTTAAGCTAGGAAATGGGAGGAAGAGGGCTATTGATACTAGGAATGTGGCAAATTATTTAAAGTGCCATGCCATGTGTGGCAAATGGAGAAAAACCCCAAAACATTGTACTTATATGTCCACATTCATATTGTCATCATTTCATTATTCTCTTCTGGACTAGGGAGAATAAGAAAGTTTGACTCTTGGGTATTTTGAAATTCTATTCCCCTTATGAGGCTTTCCGGGGTCCTTGGCCACCCATAGAGATAAAAGTGCTACAGAAAAAAAAGAAATCAAAAATAACAATTCAATATTTAGAATGGGGATGGGCAGAGAATTAAAAAGGGCAAAGGCAATATGTTGAGTTCTGCAGTGTTATGATGAAGAAAGGATAAGATGTTCCTGTGACGTGGAAAATTCTAAGTCTTCCCTGGGCTCCATGCAAAGATCACATTAGATACTGAGACTAAGAAATTAGTCTGGATGCTGAGGTAGGTTGAAAGTCTGAGTTCCTGGGATAGGGGCAATGCTGAAGAATGAAGAACATAACAAGAGGAGGTTTGTGAATTAATTAAGAAGCCAAAATGTTCAGGTGTTAAGCTTGCAGGTGAGATGGCGACTTGTCTATGTGAAAGATGCTTATTTTCTAGTCTGGGACCTAAAATTAGAAATCCCTTTCTATTTGTATGGAAGGTAGCTAAGTGGCACAGTGAATAGAGTGCAAGGTTTGGAGTAAAGAAAATTAATTCAAATCCAATCTCATACACTTCCTAGCTGTGTGACCCTGGGCAAGTCACTTAATTGTGTTTGCCTCAGTTACCTCATCTGTGAAATGAGCTGGTGAAGAAAATGGCTGGATCCTATTGAGGTTAATAGTAGTGAATACTACTGCTACAAATGTCACCAGTATCTTTGCCAAATAAGTCGTAAATGGGGTCATAAAGAGTTGGACACAAACTGAGACAACACAACAACAACAAATTGTCTATGGAGAAAAAAAGAGAGGAGTAAGTTTGGGCTTTGTAAAATAAGAATCCACATTTCTCTAGCTTTTTGGGGTTTTCAAAACACTTTTCTGCACTAAGTAGTACCTGATTTGTCAACATTTTACAGATGAGGATCAGATATATGAAGTGACTCAGAGCTTGGTGATGAACACAGGTGTCCTGACTTTACCTTTAGGCTTACTGCCCAGCACATAACCTCTTCAAAGCTTTCAATAATTGTCTTTAGTTACTTGTGGAGTTATTTTGTATTTAATATAATGAAGGCAAAAACATGTAGCAAATAGAGATTGAAATAGGAAATGTGGAGAGAGAGAGAGAGAGAGAGAGAGAGAGAGAGAGAGAGAGAGAGAGAGAGAGAGAGAGAAAATATTCTAGAATTTTGCCTAATTCTTGACAAATTCAGAGTTTGAGTATTTTAACGATTCTTTCTACAGTGCCCTCATGGTACCATGGAAAGATTCTTGGAACTCTGGAATCATATGATCTGAGTTCAGATCCTGGTTCTGCCACTTAGTATTTGCTTGACCTTGGGCAAGACAATTAACTTCTCTTGTCTTGAGTTGATCATTTGGAAAAACAAGGACATTGTCATTTGATTTTGAATAGTCTCTCACAGCTTTAGATAGGTGAAGCTATGAAGTGGCAAGGATTCCTTGTCTCCTGATTTGCCCCTTGAAAGCTGTATAATCATAAGTAGGTTAAAGAAATAGGTAGGTTGGTAATGCAATGCATAGAGTGTGTGGCCTGCAGTTAGAAAGACATTAAAAGTCAGAATTTCTGAGTTGAAACACAGCCTTAGACACTTATGAGCTATATGATCTTTGACAACTTCCTTAACCACTGTTTGCCTCAGTTTTTCCAACTATAAAGTGGGAAATAATAGCTTTTACACCCTAGAGTTGTCAGGATCAGGGAGATAATATTTGTAAAGCACTTAGCACAGTGTCTAGTACATAGTAGGTGCCTAATAAATACTTACTGTCTTCTACATCCTTGGTCTTTCTGAATCTCAGTTTCCTCATATATAAAATGGGGAAATAATGCCTGAGCCAGAGGGTTGCAACAGATGATTTAGCGGTATCCCTCATAACTCTGATATATCTATGATTCTTCTTCTTCTTTTTTTTTTTTGGTGAGGCAATTGGGGTTAAGTGACTTGCCTAGGGTCACACAGCTAGTAAGTGTTAAGCGTCTGAGGCTGGATTTGAACTCGGGTCCTCCTGACTTCAGGGCTGGTGCTCTATCAACTGCGCCACCTAGCTGCCCCATATCTATGATTCTTAAAAACAGTTTTCTAAGTTTATAAAATGTATCCACTATATAACTATAGTCAATAGTTATTTACTCCTTTAAATTCCAGTGTTCACATGAGAACTATTTAGATAAGAAGTCCTTTTTCTTTTTTCCTGTATAGAAGTTAAATTATCTCATCTGCTCACTTATTTGGTGACCAGTATCATGCCTCTTCTAGTTAGAATTTCAAGTTTTAAAGACCTTTGAGTGGTCCTAAGGGACCAGAAGGCATAGTTTCAGATGGAAAATAGTGAATTTGTTTTACTTCCTTTCTCTAAATTCTTAACCCCCTCAAATCTGACCATTCTCCTCCACTCACAAGCTGTCATACCTACAGCTTTCATTGTTCTTCTCTTCTCAGAAATATTAGCTTGTCACATGTATTCCAGTCCATTTCTTGGCCTCTCTTTTATTCTCCATCTTTCTCCTGGGACTTTTGCTTCAGATGAGTTTATGGGAAGAAAGCCAACAACAGAGAAGGATAAGGTCTTCCCCTCCAAGTTTGTATATTCTGCCCAGTTTGACCTCCCTAAGAGATGCATCTAAAATGTGAAAAGTCAGCTATATCAAAATATTTTTTCCTTCCCCAAAATTAACTGGAAAAAGGAAAAAAAAATAGGGCTCGTCCGGGATTTGAACCTGGGACCTCTCGCACCCTAAGCGAGAATCATATCCCTAGACCAACGAACCACTTGTAACCATGGTTTAACCAGTCATCTTCTTTGCCACATCAACAGGAACCAAGATCTCTTATTACGAGAGGCTCTCCTGTTTCCCTCCCTGCCTGGCTCAGAGCCCAGACCTCTCCATACTTTGCTTCATTCCATTTCCTTCTGTGGTTATCCTTCCACTAGGCTCTTGTACCACAACTTAGAATTCCATTTTTTCTTAAGGGCCTATTCCCTTCTTCCATCAGTTTACAACTGGTAGGGAGTGGTCAAATTTAGAATTAATCCTAGAGATCAGGATTAATTGAAGTTAGCAAAATAAGGAAACTAGTATAACCAACAGTCCTTGGTAATTCAGTGAACAATAATGGTTATCATGGATTATAAGAAGTGTTAGCAGAGAAACAGTCAGTGGCTAAGAGAGAAGAGATTTTTATAGAGTATAAAATGAATCTAAATCTGATAAGATTAAATTTATTAGCCATAAATGTAGAATTCTATAATTTGGCTCCAAAAATTAACTATATAAGTATGAAATGGGGGAGGTATAACTGTTTATCTGAAAAAAAATATTTGGAGGTATTAATTAGTTGCAAGTTCATGAGTCAACAATTATATCACAAAAGTCCTTCCTACTCCCTCAAAAGGAAAAAATAAAAGCCTAACAGAACGAAAGCAGTGATTGCCCTACCTTTATCATACTACATTTGGAGTAGCGTTTTAATAACTAGACCTTTATATAGCACTATAAATTCCATAAAGAACTTGATATATATTACCTTATTTGGTCCTCATAGAAACATTTTAAGGTTAATGATATTATCATCATCATTATTCCCATTTTAAAGATAAGAAAACTGAAGCTAATTGAAGCTGTTACCCTGAGTCATACAGCTCCTGAGTGTGCAAAACAGGATTAAAATATGAAATTCAGATCTTAATGACTCCAAGTTCAGCATTCTATCAACTGTGTCACCTTGAGGTATGGTGATTACATCCCTTCCTCAGATATCTAGAGTTAACTCTAGGGATCAAAAGGGCATTTTCTCATGCCATTAGCTCAAACTTCTGCCAGTGTATCCCCCCAAGATGACTAATTGAGAATTATTTAGTTGGCTAACTACCTTATAGGAAAAGGCAAATACTAAGGTGGTACATTAAAGTACATTAAGAACAATTGGTATAAAACCCTAAAAGTCCATGACATACTCTTCCACAATATGTACAGAGTCAAAGAGGAACTGGGTTCATGGTTAGAGGATACATGAAGCAGAGGGTTAAGTCATAGCTCCTGGAATGCTGAAGACATCCCCCCTTAAATTTGGTCATTCTACATCCATCAGACCTTGGATCTCATGATGCATCTAGGAGACCACTCAGAAGATGGAAAGTTCAAAATCCAATATCCTTTCTACCATTTGAAGATTATGACTTTCCCCAGTTCCCATCCTGCCTACAGTCTTTGTTTGGGGTAGGGGATGAGACTTGGCCTCCCAAAGCAGAAGCTTCTTTTGCCTCTTCTCTCCATTCCCTTGCCAAGCAGTTTTTTCTGCGGAGTATGCTAGAAAAATATAGTTGCTTCATGTTTGCAACTAATAGTCTCCTCAACTGGCTTGATAATTTATAAATCATCCCCAGATCATGGCTAAATTTCCTTTGTCTCTTCAAACACAATTCTTGAGCAATATCATTCTACTTCTAAGATATTTTGACACGTAGTCTTATGAATGACTTAGGCCTATATGTAACTGATTGAAAAGTTCTGGTTGGTTTATACTTCTCCCCACCTTTACAGTTTCCTCAGATTTAATATTTCCTGTCCTCAGCAAATCTACTGGGGTATATTTGGTGAAGGTCAAATTCTAGATATCTCATTAGTTATTTTTTGAGAGTCTTCATTTCCTTTTTAAATGCTTTCTCCACTACCTTGTACAAGTCTCAGAAAAAAAAAATCTATATGACATTCACAGTTCATGATGAAACCTCATAATTCATGCTCTTCCAGATTTTGAGATACATTGTCATACAACTTATGAACCAAACATCATATTTATAGTTATCTGTCTTGTTTCTTAAATTGCCAAACAATAAGAAAAGGAAAAATGAAAAGGAAAGGAAAAAAAATTAAGCCCTTTTTCCTTGGAAACAAAAAGTGATCCCTTACAGAATTCTCTGATCCCATAGGATTTTGCCCACAAAGGATTTAGGATCTTGAACTGACTGAAACACAGTCCCTCTGTCTTTATATGAAAAACCAAACCAATTTAGCTTGGTGACTGTATATAGCCACAGTGATCCACTGGCTGCTCTCTCCAATGATGAGGCCCCTCTACTGAGGCCATTTGGGTACCATTTGCTACAAGAAAACTGGCACTGGGTCCATGAAAGATAGGATGTTTTTCTCACTTACTTTCCCACTATAGGGTTAACTCTACTATAGGAAAAGATATATAAGCCTTCTATCCCAGAAATTGAGCTTCATCCCCACAAATCATGAGAAACTATGTAGAGCTCTCCCTGTAGGGAATTAGGACATGAGAATGAGAAGCTAGATAAGAATCTAGATTGTCTTGGGTGAAAATTATTTCATAATTCCCTCAGGAATTAGGGTCATCTTAGCTAGGGTCTGGAAAAAAAATGTCACTGTCTACACAGGACACAGATTTTTTTTTTCTGTACTATAGACCTAGGAAAATTTCTCCTTTATCTTTATTCCAAAAGGTACTGAAAGTTTCCCTCAAGGGAAAGGGCATCCCTCCTGGAGTTCCAAACTCACCTAAATAAGAGAAAAAAATGGACTAAGTAAGAGATAATAGAAAACAAAATCAAATAAGCCCCAAGCAATATAGCCTCCCAGGAAAAGTGATTTAAACACTAAACCTTGACTACCTAGGGTTTCAGCATGGACCAGTAGACAAAACTTACCCTACCAACTTGCATTGCATAAAGGTCTCATAAGCTATTTAGGATAGAGGATTAGGCTTGGAGTCTGTAAAAACTGAGTTCAAATCCATCCTCAGGCACTTCCTGTCTATGTGACCTTGTGCAAGTTACTTAGCCTCAGGTTTCTTATCTCAAAAATGGGGATGATAATAGCACCAACCTACCAGAATTTCTGTGAGGATAAAATGGTGTACTATTTGTTAAACACTTTGAACCTCCTAATTTTAAAACACATTATAAATGCTAGCTATTATTACAATTTTCTAAAAAGGAAATTATAATTTTTGTAAGCTATCTTAAAAGTTCTCAACTTTTTGTGTCATTGACCTCTTTATAATCGGATGAAGCCTATTGACCCCACATAGCATAAGGAAAATAATTATATTAAATACATACATCAAAATAGACTTTGAAAAACAGATGGGGGTGGAGCCAAGATGGCAGAGGAAAGTGACTTGCCTGAGCTCTCCCTAAGACTCATTGAAATACCTCAAATAATACCATAAGACAATTCCTGGAGCAGCAGAACCCACAAAAAGACAGGGTGAAACCATTTTCCAGCCAAATAAAACTTAGAAGGTCAGCAGGAAAGATCTGTTGTACCAGCATGACCAAGCACAGGCCACTCCAGCACAGACCCAGCCCCAACTCTAACAAACTAGAAGCAAGTCCTGAAAGCCTATGAATCAGTAGTGGCAGCAACTGCTTCTGGAAATCAGCCCACAGATGATAAGGGGATTGAAAAATTGGCCAAAAGGAGATTATAGAAATCTATTTTCCAGCACTGAGTCAGGATCCTGTTGTTTTGTCCATACTTTGATCCAGGTTACAATATTGGGTGGTGGTCCCAGAAGGGTGAGGAGCACAAGCACCCTGGAGCTTGTGGCCACAGTGGATTGGGACTTTGCTCATAGCTCCAGAGCACAAAATCAAGCTTGTGGTTGCTTGCAGACCATAGAACAGGCAAGCAGAATAGTAAACATATCTCTCCTAAAATCATACCACATTGGAAGAACAAAAAACTTACAAATTCCTAGAAGTATCTCTGCAAAGAGCTGCTCAAACTCCCTGAAACTTTGGACAGTGTGCCCTCCACTCTGAAAACAGTGCGCCACTTTAACAAAGAGCTAAAAGTCAAGAAATAGGCTGGGAAAATGAGCAAAGAGTAAAAAAAATGCATTGAAAGTTTCTATGGTGACAAGGAAAATAAAAATACATCCTCAGAAAATAACAAAGTCAAAGCCCCTACATTCAAAGCTTCCAAGGAAAATATGAATTGGTTTCAGTTCATAGAAGGGCTCAAATAAAACCTTTGAAAATAAAGTAAGAGAGGTAGAGGAAAAAATGGGAAGAGAAATGAGAGTGATGCAAGAAAATCATGAAAAAAAATCAACAGCTTGGTAAAGGAGACAGACACACACAAAAAAACCCCCAAAACTGAAGAAATAACACCTTATAAAATAGACTGGGCCAAATGATAAAAGAGGTACAAAAAGCCAATGAGGAAAAGAATGCCTTGAAAAGTCAAA
Organism: Dromiciops gliroides; assembly: GCF_019393635.1. NCBI lineage: Eukaryota > Metazoa > Chordata > Mammalia > Microbiotheria > Microbiotheriidae > Dromiciops > Dromiciops gliroides. The sequence continues at coordinate 233,268,187 of NC_057866.1, read as the reverse complement.
TTGGCCAAATGTAAAAGAAGGTACAAAAGCTCTCTGAAGAAAATAACTCCTTAAAAATCAGGATTGCACAAATGTAAGCCAATGACTTTATGAGAGATCAAGGAACAATAAAGCAAAACCAAAAGAATAAAAAATAGAAGGTAATGCGAAATATCTCATTGGAAAAACAAATGACTTGGGAAATAGATCCAGAAGAAAGAATTTGAAAATTAGTGGACTACCTGAAATCCATGAAAAAAGGGAGATAGAAAAAGAGAGGGAGAGAGAGGGAGACAGAGAGATAGACAGAGAGAGAGAGAGAGAGAGAGAGAGAGAGAGAGAGAGAGAGAGAGAGAGAGAGAGTCCAGACATCATCTTCCAAGAAATTATCACAGAAAATTGCCCTGATCTTCTAGAACCAAAAGGTAAAATAGAAATTGAAAGATTCCACTATGGACCTCCTGAAAGAGATCCTAAAGTAAAAACTCCCAGGAATATTATAGCCAAATTCCAGAGGTCAAGGAGAGAGTATTGCAACCAGCCAGAAAAAAAACAATTCAAGTATTGTGGAGACACAATCAGGATAATACAAGATTTAGTAGCTTCTACATTAAAGGACTGCAGGGCTTGGGATATGATATTCTGGAGGGCAAAGGAATTTGTATTACAAGGAAGAATCACCTATGCAGCAAAACTGAATACATTGCTTCAGGGAAAAAGAATGGGAATTCAATGAAAGAGAGGACTTTCAGGCTATCTTAATGAAAATACCTGAGTTGAATAGAAAATTGAATTTTCAAATAGAAGACTCTAGAGAAGCATAAAAATGTAAAAAAGAAAAAAAACCATAAGGGATATTAAAAGCTTAAACTGTTTACATTCCTACATGGGAGGATGATACTTGTAACTCATAAGAACTTTCTCATTATTAGGGCAGATGGCTGGAGTATATTTAGGTAGAGGACACAGGTGTGAGTTGAATATGAAAGGATGATATTTAAAAAAATAAAATTAGGGGGAAGCTAGGAGGCACAGTGGATAAAGCACTAGCCCTGGATTCAGGACGACCTGAGTTCAAATCCAGCCTCAGACACTTGACACTTACTAGATGTGTAACCCTGGGCAAGTCACTTAACCCTCATTGCCCCACAAAAAACCCCTAAAAACAAACAAAAAATTAAATTAAATTAAGGGGTAAGAGGAATGCATTGAGAGAAAGAAAGGGAAAGGGAAAGGTGGAATGGAGTAAAGTATCTCAGAGCAAGAAAAAGTTTATCCAGTGGAGGGATGGGGGAGATTCTGGGGTTCTTGCTCTCATAATAATTGTCTCAAATAGGGAATAACATACACACTCAATTTGGTATAGTAGTCTATCTTATCCTGCAGGAAAGTAGGAGGGTAAAGAGTAAGGGTGGTGTGATAGAAGGGAGGGTAGATTGGGGGAAGGGGAAGTCAGAAGCAAAACGATTTTGAGAAGGGACAGAATGAAAGGAGAGCAAATAGAGTAAATGTCATTTGGAGGAAGGGAATAGGATAGAAGCAAATACAATTAGCAATAGCAACTGTGAAAAAAAATTTGAAACAAGTTTTTTAGACAAATGCCGCATTTCTCAAACACATAAAGAACTGAGTCAAATTTATTAACATAAGAGCCATTCCCCAACTGACAAACGATTAAAAGATATGAAGATTTTTCAGATGAAATAGTCAAAGCTATCTATACCCATATGAAAATATATACCCATATGTTCTAACTCACTAATGATTAGAAGGATGCAAGCTAAAACAATTCTCATGTACTACCTCATACCTATTGAATTGGAAAATAGGACAGCAGAGGAAAATGACAAATGTAAGGTTTATGGGGAAAATGAGACATTAATGCACTGTTGCTGGAATTATAAACTGATTCAAACATTCTGTAGAGAAATTTGGAACTATGGCCAAAGGGCTATAAAATCATGCATATTATTTGACCTATCCAAAAAGAGATAAAAAACAAACAAAAAAAATTAAAGCACCTACATGTACAAAAATATTTATGGCAGCCCTTTTCTTGTGCAAATAATTTGAAATTGAGGAGATGCCCATCAATTGGGGAATGTTTGAACAAACTGTGTCTCATCAAACATATGATGGAACACTATTGTGCTATAAGAAATAATGCTCAGGATGCTCTTAGAAAATTCTGGAAAGACATGAGTTGATGCAAAGTGAAATCTACTGTATACAAAGTAACAGCCATATTGTAAGATGATCAGCTGTGAATTGCTTAGCTATTCTCAGCAACACAATGATCAAGACAACTCTGAAAGATTTATAAAAAAATGTGATCCATCTCCAGAGAAAGAACTGTTGGTCTCTAAATACAGAGTGAAGCATTTTTTTTTAGTCTCTTTTTCTTAATTTTTTTTTGTCCATTTTCTTTCACAACCTGAATAAAAACATTTCTTGAACCAGAAGGTAAAATAGAAATTGAAAGAGTCCACCATACACCTCCTGAAAGAGATCCTAAAATAAAACTCCCATGAATATTATAGCCAAATTCCAGAGCTTGCAGGTCAAGGAGAGAATGTTTTTCATGACTACACATGTATAACTTATATTGAATTGCTTGAATTCTTAAGGAAGTGGTAGAGAAGGAGGGAGGAAGAGAATTTGGAAAACAAAGTTTTTAAAATGGATTTTAAAATTGTTTTTATATGTAATTGGAGAAAAATAAAATTCTAAGTAAATGGAAAAAAAAATACATGTTCATGACCATGAGTTAAAACTCCAATCTAGACAAATTGCTAAGCACATATATATATATATATATATATATATATATATATATATATATATATATATATATATATATATATATATATATATTTGGGGAGGCAATTGGGGTTAAGTGACTTGCCCAGGGTCACACAGCTAGTAAGTGTTAAGTGTCTGAGGCTGGATTTGAACTCAGGTCCTCCTGAATCCAGGGCCAGTGCTCTATTCACTGCATCACCTATCTGCCCCAAGGATACAATCTTAATACTCCTGTGTTAGTTTCAATAATAATTCTTGTGCTGTATTCAGTAGAAGAGCAAGTATCCATACTTAAATATTTTGATATATGCATCTTAAAATTTTGAATATTTAAATTCAATGTCTCAGTAAAGGTAAAGGTAAAGGTATGCAAAATCATCTGAAAAAATTTACTACTTATAAATTTGAATTTAAAACAAAGGGGGAAAATAATGCCATTTTATTTTCTTTAGGCTCTAGGATATACAATATTTAAAGTGCTTATGGTGAATCTCTCTATGGATACATGAAAATATGAAGAACTTTATTTTTTTCCCCTAGGTAAAGCCTTATGTGTAGCCCATATAATTCCTGAGTAACTTTATCCCAATTGAGCCAGGTTCATAGAATTTAGCTACATCTTTCAATCACTGTAAAAAGGGTTCCTTAAAAGTAATTTCCTAAGAAGATCAAAAATGTTTTTTTCTTATCTCAATACCATTTTCTTTTCTGTTATCAAAACCATTTTCTTTTATTTTCTCAATACTATTGGCTTGAGCCCCCATCTCTGTGTTTCCCTTTAAGACTGTTAGATAAAAATCATTTTAGTCATCCTGTCTCTAGTAGCTCTTAGAATAACACAGACAAATCAGGGTGTGTAGAGTGGATGTTGACTAATTTGTGAGGGGCTTATATACATGGCTAAACTCTGATATATTAAAAATACTAGATATGTTTAACTGAAAGAAAAGACTTGGGGAAAACATAACACTCCTTTTCAAGTATTTGGGGGTTATCAAATGGAAGACGGATTAGGTTTATGCTGATCAGTCCTAGAAATAGGAGCAATGGCTAGAACATGCAGAGAGCCATATTTTGACTCAATAAAAGTCAAAACTCCCTAACTATGAAAATGAAGAAATTGCTGTCTCAGGAAGTAGTGGGCTTTCATTCAGCATTTTTTATTAGAGCCTGTGACCTTGTTGGTATAGGGAGGAAGCTTTCTTTACCTGTAAAGATCAACAACTATTCCCCAAAATCTAGTTTTAATCTGGGAAACTGACAATTTCAGTAACTTGCTCAGGGATCAACAGTCAATATGGTGTCAGAACTTGACATCATTCTTGAACCCAGATCCTTCTCTATCTGAGTCCAGTTCTCTATTTTGCCAAATGTTCTCTCCTACTCTGCCTTTTCTGGAGGGGTTCAAATTCAAGTGTTGTAGAAGGAGATCCCTTTTCCAGCATAGTCTTGAGTGGAAGGCGTTTGAAGAGCCTTCCAATTCTGTGAAAATACTGGAAAATAGAGCAGGAGGGCTGACCTCATTAATAAATGAGGAGGAATACTCAAGGTTTGGCTGGAACTTGGCATTTTTTTATTCTCTTTCTTCTTCCCTTTCAGAATGCAGAGCAAGCTCGAGATTGGCTCCATGCCTGAGAGGAGCTGCCAGCATGATTTTAGGAAGCCAAGTTCAGTGACCAGCAAGGCTTGGCTAAGTGCCCATAAAACCTGAGGGAGACATTGAATGCAATCATCTTTCTGACTCCAGTGCCATGGAGTGTGAAGTGGTGACTGGCTAGGATTTTCAGTTAGAAAGGAAAACTATTTGCTTTTTCCCCACTTTTTCTTCTTTGCTTTTGGGAAAGAATCTCTATTTTTGCAAAGGGCCAACTTCCTCTCTATCCGCCTATGATGGTCAGGGAGTGAGAAGAAAATATCATACCTATTATATTTTTCTCAAATCCTGTGCTGCCTTAAAAGGTCTGCACAATATGCATAATTTTACTATGAACTGCAATAACATCCAGAAACAGAAGGCCAAATTCAAGTTGCTGAATTCCTGGGGAAATACACTTCAGCATTCCAACCCCAATCTTTGCTGTGTCCTATATCATTCATAGCCAGCAATGGGGTCTAGCACGGTAGGTCTTTGGACACTGTAGCCTGAAATAGTTCCAGGAAATTGAATTTTACCTGTGAATTCTCTTGCTAAAGAATTATCCTAGAACTAAATTCATTTTCCAGAGGGCATTCTAGATAAGAGCAAATATGTCTATTATATTCTGGAGCTATACAGAAAGGATGGCTTGGGACTAAACATGTGCCTTGGTTTGATGAATAATCATGTTTATCGCCATGAAAAAGAAGAAATTTAAGACTAACTTGTGCTATACACACCAAGAAAATAATAAGGACTTTGTTCCAGACCACTGAGAGTTTAAAGATAGCCAGTCAGCCATTCATGTTTCTACTTGGCATGAATTCTAGGAATTACCCAGTCACAAAACATGGACTCTAGGCACTAACCAACCCCACCTCATCAATTTGCTTCTCTGATCCGTATGCTGCATTATTTTCCTTAATCTTAAAAAAAAGGTGAAATTACATGAGTTTGCTGCTGTTCTTTCTCACTCTCTGTTGTTTTTGATAATTAACTACATATTCCTTACAAACCTTTTTGATTCCCACATCTTGGCTACTATTACTCAGTACTTCCCTTGTTCTCCAGAATTACTAACTGTTCCTTTCCTGCCTTTCAGTGGGGGCTCTTCTTCCTTTCCCTCTACTGAGAGCGAATCCTATCATTATCTCTCACCTCTTTATTTTCTATTATAGTCATCCATTTGGTGAACTTTAATTTTTTCAAGTGTCACCTCTTTGTGAATTGCTTTCAAATAATAAGAATTTGTATTTCCATATATTTTCAAGTTTTTATCTCATTTGGACCTTACAACAACTCTGTGAGGTATAAGTTATCCCCATGCTATAAATGGAGAAATTATCCCTCAGGGATGCTAAGTTACTTGTTAATGTATCTGAAACAGTATGGATTCAAACAAGAAATTGCTTATTCTAAATCTAGAATTATATTATGTCATACTGATTATCATATCTGTGTCACTAGTCTCCAAGTTTTACCAGATTTATAAACCCATATCTAACTTCTTATTGGGCAACACTAGTTGGGCATCATACTCTAATCTCAAATTTAAGATTTCCTTGACTAAACATGTCTACCACCTTGTACTATGCAGTTAGATATTGAAGTGTATGGCTTGGAGTTAGGAAGACTTGAGTTCAAATCCAGCCTTAGATACTGTATGACCCTGAGCAAGTCACTTAATTAATGTCTTCCTCAGTTTCTTCATCTATAAAGTAGGGGAGAAAAAAAGCACCTGCATCCCAAGGTTGTTGTAAGGATGACATAATTATGAAATATTTTATAAAACTTTGAGTGTCATATAATTGTTATTTGTTGTTATTATGTCTTTAGTATAGTCTTCCTTTACCAACTACTCCATTTTCATTAATGGTTAATTATTATTACCTTTTTTTAAAAAAGTGTTTTGTTATTTTTTTGCCTCAATTTTACCTCACTTTCTACAATACCGCTCCTTAAAAGGGCCAAACATTTCAACAAAGATAGTTCAGCAAAAACAGCACATTGTCCTTGTATGACAAAGCTTCTGAAGTTGATTGGTCACTGCAGTGATCAGCTTATATAAGACTGCTCAGGTTTCTCTGAACTTACTATTATTAATAATCCGTTAGGTTAATGTGCCACAATCTTTGTAGTCATTCCCTAATGGATGGGTGACAATGTTGTCTTCAGTTATTTGTTTTTTGCACCGGAAAAACAAAAAACAAAACAAAACAAAAACAGTGCTATAAATGTTTTGTATACATGAAACCTTTCTATCTGTTGCTGGCATGCCTAATAGTGGCATTATTGAACATAAATGCATGTGCAGTTTAGTGACTTCCCCAATGTAGTTCCAAAGTGTTTTTCAGAGGGATTGGACACAGTCACAATTCTTCTACCAGTATATTGGTGTGCCACCACAGCTGCTCCAACATTTAACATTAAAAAAAGTTACCCTCATTGCCCCCCCCCCAAAAAAAGAATAGTGGCTGGGTGAATGGAGAGAAAGGGATGTATATGAGAGATGTTGTGAAGATAAAGATAACAAGAACTGGAAAAATATTGGATATGCAGGATGAGTGTGAAGGTAGATTGAGGATAATACTGAGATTGTGAACCTTGGTAACTAGGAAGAGTTATGTGCCATGGACAATAAGAGGAAAATAAGGAAGAGTGAAGGGTTTAGAAGGCATGATAATGAGTTCTGTTTTGCTTATGTTGAATTTAATATCTATGGGGACATTTAATTGGAGATATCCAAGAGGCAGTTGGTGAAGTGAGCACTCAGGAGAGAGGTTAAGGCTGGATCTATAGATCTGGGAATCACCTTTGACATCATAGCAAGGGAGAAGAGAAAAGAACCACCTCCCCCGCCCCCCCCCCCAAAAAAAAACAACAAAACAAAACAACCCTCAAGGAATAACACATATAGTGTATATAACCTGGATGAAGATACAGCAAAGGGGACTGAGGAGTGATCAGAGAAGAGGCCGATTGACATTGTCGACAAGCTACAAACAGGTCAAGAAGTGTAAGCAATTTGAAAATGTCATTAGATTTGGCAATCAAGAAATCATCTGTGATTTTAGAGAAAGCAGTTGCTCTTGAATGATGAAGTTGAAAATCAGATTGCAGAGTATTTAGAAAAAGCAAGGGAGAGGACAGGAAGTAGAGGCAACAAAATTTGACTTTGTCAAAGAGTTTAAGAAGGGGTGTATACTAGCTAGAGAGAGGCTCTTGAGGTTTGATTTTTTAGTTTTTTTTTCTCCAGGATGTGGAAAACATGGTTATGTTTTTAGCCAGAAGAAAATGTGATAATAGATTGGGAGAAACTGAAGATTAGAGACAGATTGTGGGTGATAATGGTGTGAATAGAGCTGATGGGAGGGAATAGCTTTAAGGTTCCAAGTAGAAGGGTTTGTGTTAAGAAGGACAACTCTTCATAAAGAAAGACAAGTGAAGAAAGAATTGGATGAGGAAGATGTCTGCGTGATGTGAAAAGAAGAGGGGAAAAGAAAGTTGTTAATTGAGTCATCTTTTAAAAAAATCATATATGAGGTAAAGTCCTCAGATGAGAGGATGGGAGAAGTGATGCTTGGGCAGGCTTAAATGAGAATGAAAAGGCTTAAAAGAGATCATGTGCTGAATGGGACAGTGAATTGTTTAGGAGGGTGTCAATGGAATGCCTTGTTAGTGAGTCAACTTGATATAATGTAGCATGAATTCGTATTCCAAATATATGTATATGTATGTGTATGTGTATATATGTATGTGAATATATGTATATATATATATATATATGTATATGTATATGTAGTGTATCAGATACATTTTATATTCTATTTCCCAGTTTATTTTTTTCTTAATTCTTGCTGCATCAATTTTATGCATGCAGGAGATTTTTTATTATATTTGATGTGACTGAACTTATTTCTTTATTTTGGTTGTTCTCTAATTTGATTAAGAATTTCACCTGTGTCATAGTTGTGCAAGCTAATTCTTCCTCTTCTCTTTTAAATTTTAAAAATAATGTGACCTTTGGCATTTAGTTGTATGATTTAGAGCTTATTATGGTACAATAGTGGATGCTATTCTAAACCATATTTCTGTTGAAATATTCTCCAATTTTCCCAGTAGTTCCAGCCTAATAAGGAATCTTTGACAAAGTAATTTGTGTTTCTTAGTTTATTGAACTGTGTCCCATTGCTCATTGAGCTCCTATGTTTTATTTGTATCCCAAGCTTGCTTACCCAGTCTTTCATATTGATTAGTTTTTTTTTACCTGTGTTTTAACCAGTATTGGATAATTTTAATGATTTTCACATTGTAAATATAGTTTGAGATCTGATAATATTAGTTCTCTGCTTCAATTCTATTTCTCACTCCCCATTATTTCCCCTGAGTATATGGAAATTTTTGCCATACTGATTAATTTAGTTACTATTTTTTCTAATTCTATAAAATAAACCCTTGGTAATTTGTTTGGTATTATATTAAATATGTTAATTAATTAATTTAGATGATTATTTTATCATAATTATATAGCTTAATTTCATGTATTTTGTAATTATTTTGAATGAGATTTCTTTTTATGTATTCTACAAAAAGGATGGTGATCTTTCTGGGTTTATTTTAATATCTTTCTATTTTACTAAAGTTTTTAATATTTATATTTTAATGAAATAGCTATGATTTCTAAGTAAATTATTTTATCTTCTTGCTGAGATATATTTGTTAACTCACTGTCTTCACTTATTTCCTTAAATTATTTTTGTCTTTTTTTCTATAGCTAGCTTTTCTGAATTTTTAGAAAATAAAAATCAAAGCAATGTATAGCTTTGCTTTATTCCTGACTTTATTGGAAATACTTTTAGAGTTTCTCCATTACAAATAAGAGTTGCTTTTGATTTTAAACAGATATTGATTATATCAAGAAAATGTCTATTTATTTTCATTATGTTAGCATTTTTAAAAACATGCTTTCTTTTCACAGACTTTTATAAACCTATAGCAACAATAATATGATTACATTTTTTATGTTACAAAAATATGTATACTATGCTTTTAAGATCATATTATACTTTCTTTTCTACCTTGTCTCTTCAATTTCTATCTGAATTCCATTTCTGTCCTTCCAAAATTAGCTTAAGTTCTACTACTTTCATGTAATTTCTTTGCTATTCTATAAACATCTCCAATTTCTATCACTTCCTATTTAATTTAAAGTCATTATAGCCATTAAATGTGGTTTTTATGTTAATTTTATTTATCTATTCAACACATATTGAACACTTATAGGTACAAGGAACAATAGTGAGTTTAGAAGTCTGATTTGAAGTAAATGTTTGTTTAAGAAACTAAAGGAAAATGGGTGTTATAGGTGTGGTTAGGTTAGATATTATAGTATTTCAATACCTCAATGATGGAGAAGAATTTGACCTGGCCTTGGTGTGGTTTTTGTGTTGCTGTTGTTCAGTCCTTTCAGTCATCATCAACTCTTTATGACCCCATTTGGGGTTTTCTTGAAAAAGATGCAAGCGTGGTGATAACTACAAAATTTACTGAGAACTGATTCCCCACCCACTCCCCCTTCCCAGGCAAATTAATTGCCTGGGGCTAACCAATCTTTTGTCAATTCCAGACTCTTGATTGACTTATGGATTTCCCCCAAGAAAACTATCCCCTCCCAATGATTCCACCTGGACTTTGTTACTGTGTAAAAGGGTCCACTTAAGTAAGTAGTTTCTATTTAGAGTTAGTAGCCTTTTATACTTAACTCAGGAGCAGTTCTAGAGTGTCTTTTGTCAAAGGTTCATTTACATTAAGTAGTTGTGTGACTCTGGAGAAATCTTTTGGTTCCCTTCTGTTCTGTTACCCCATAAAAAACCCTGTCCTCAGTTCCCATCTTTGGATAATCCTAGCTTCTGCCTTTGCTATACCACAAGCTATAGTTCCTCTGCTCCAATTAAAGACCATATTTCTCCTATACTGATTGTTGCCTTAATTTACAGGTTAACAGTGGTTTGCTATTTCCTCCCCCAGATCATTTTTAAGATGAGTAAACTGAAGAAAACATATAATAAATAGGTAGGAAGAATCCATTTTAGGTTTTTGAGCAGTGAAATGGAATGGTGAAAGTCTTAAGCTCCGAGAATATGAATTTTGAAACACTATGAAAGATAGATTGAAGAGAACATGGTATTGATGTAGGAGGCAAAAAAGGCACTAACAGAAAAACCTAAGACCAAAGCATGAACCCTGAAAGGAATTCAGACCCAGTTAATGGATAACTTACAAGTCAGGATGGTAGGTTCTCTTACCCACATAAATCAGTACCCATAACAGGAACAGAGGGAGAGAGGCCATGAAGACCTGAAACTATAACAATGATAAAATTGATGTAGGAAACAAAAAGGGGTTAATAGAAAAACCTAAGACCCAAGCTTTAATTCATATATTAGCTCCAAAAGGGAGTCAGATTCCAATTAATGGATAACTTACAAGTGAGGATGCTAGGTTCTTGTACCCTCAGAAATCAGTACCCATAACAGGGCTATAAAGGGACACGTCATATAACAATAAAGGAATTGACAAGACTATAGAAACTTAGACCAGAAATAAATGAAAAATGAATATGTTGTTAAACTAGCCATGGGAAACAGAAAGAGACAGGTGCAGAAAAGGCCAAATTTGGCCCCATATTCACCTTATGACGTTTAAACTCCCAAAACACACCTCCACTGAAAAAGGTACTTGGCTCCGGGTTGGCTTAGGACTCCAGGAACTCCACATTAGGATAAGCCCTCCCCAAGGTGGAGAATATTAGAATGAGGACAGGCACTCCCCTGCACCTTCCTAAGGTGGAGATTATTATAATGAGACTGATAATCAATTTATCCATACTATAAATATAACTGTCTTTTCTTTCACTATTCCAGAGACACCTTTCCACTATTCTGGTTCTCTCCCTGTGGTTACCCACAGTATTGCAATAAAACTTGGGAAACTGAGTCACTGAGTCTTGTAATTCTTTTGGGATGACTCACAATTAATTTGGCCCCAAATTCCATCCCACATCAAAATGACAGGCTATAGAAATTTAGACTAGGAATAAATGATATTGAACATGTTTTGAAACTAAGCATGGGAATCAGAAAGAGACATGTGCAGAAAAGGCCAAATTTGTTCCCAGATTCACCTTATGACATGTAAACTCCAAAAACACACCTCCACAGAGAAAGGTACCCACCTTGGGGGTTGGCTTAGGACCCCAGGAACTCTAAATTAGGACAAGCCTTCCTCTGTACCTCCCTAAGGTGGAGATTATTATAATGAGACTGATAATCAATTTGTCTATACTATAAATATAACTGTCTTTTCTTTCATTATTTGAGAGATACCTTTCCACTTTTCTGGTTCTCTCCCTCTGGTCACTCACGGTATTGCAATAAAACTTGGGAAACTTAGTCACTGTGTCTTCTAATTCTTTTGGAATGACTCACGATCAGTTTGACCCCAAATTCCATCCCACATCATCTGGTGCCCACATCATCTGCAATTTGGAAAAAAGGGATCAATTTGACCCTAATTCCATCCAACATCATTATAGAACATGGAATAATATGAATAAAACATTGTCTAGGAGCATAGAGATTAGATATGAGCAATAAGGTGGTAATTTTGTCACAAATTAGGCAATGAAAATGGAGAGTGGGGAAGAAAATAATAATACTGTGCGTTTTTTTGAAATTAGTTGCTATTGGTATATCTATAGACACCAGTTCTGGGTACGGAATTATTTAATTTATTAATATTATACCAGTAAAGGATTGACCATGTGTCTCCCTAACTTCTCATGGTCTCAAGCCTTGTGGTAGAGAAAACAGGGAGAGAGCTTCGGTATGCTGGTTAGCACAAACAGGAGAAAAGCCCCAAAAGACCCATGTTGTCTCCCAGAGAGAGTGGTCAAAAGACCTAAAAGACACAGAATACCACTTGTGGCATCTTCCAGGGCTTTTTTTTTTTAAGCTCTTTTGATAGAGGCTGGTCATTATACTTTGATCAAAGCTAATTGGTTAGCATCATTTAATTCCATTGGTTGACATGACTTGAAGGTGGTCTACATTAAAATGAACTCTAGAGATGACATCAGGGAAAAGAATGCAAAAGACCCTTACATTCAAGTTGCTTAAGGCAAAGTCCATTATCTAGGTGTGGTTTAATCCCTTTAGTCCTTCACTGATTTAGACAAAAGAATCTATCTCCATTTCTTGTGTTCCCTTGGTTTTGTCAGAGATAAGATTTGATGAAGTTTCTCAAGAACTGGACTTTCTGGAGAAAAAAACTGAGAAATAGTCTCTGGGTCTGCAAGAAATCCATAATCATTATTATATTAATTATTAATAATTATTTTCTCACAGTTATAAGAAACATTATTTCACAGTTAAAATAGTTTATTAGACATATCTATTATTAAAACAAACAAACACCAACAACAACTCAGTTGTAAATTGAGATGAAGAAAGTCATATCCTGAATACCATATTTCAGTATTTTCTTCACAATCTCACCATCTCTACTGGTTAAGGGAGGACCAAAGAAAGGTGTGTATATACACACACACATGTATGCATCCTACTGTAACAAAATGATACCTTACAAATGAAAAAAAAAAGGAATAACAGGGAATAAGAATAACTTACTTCTCATAAGTGGGATGGCACAGAAAATCATATAAGCATGGAGGTGGGGTGAAGAAATTAAGATCTAGTTACCTGATGCAAGAAAGGGGAAATATATTACATAGAAATGTAACAAAGTAAGCAGGGAACTGGGATGGGGCAGCAAAATAGAGTGGAGTTTAAGAAAACAGTGACTTAACCTTGATTGCCTCCAAAGAAAAGAAAAAGATAAAAGCCTATTTATTGGGGGCAGCTAGATGGTGCAGTGGGGTAAAGCACTGGACCCAGAACTGGAATCCAACTTCAGATACTTGACACTTAGTAGCTATGACCCTGGGCAAGTCACTTAACCCTTATTGCCCTGCAAAAACAAAAACAAAACAAAACAAAAAACAAACAAAAAAACCCAAACCCCCCCCCAAACAAAAAAGAAAACAAAAGAAAATGAACAAACAAAAACAGAGAGAAAAGTTATAAACAAAACAAACTTTATCTGCAGAGAGCAGAAAAAAAAGAAGAAAAAAAGAGAGGGCCTAGGCAAAATCTAATGGTTTGGGTCAGGGCTAGGTGAAGAAAGGGTAGGGGCAGTATTGGAATTAGACTATTCCAACTAGACAGAGACTTATAAAACACTTTCTATGAGAACAGTATTAGTTTTGCTTGAATAATTTTTTCTACTTTATCTTGTCCTAGTTAAAATATTAGACATATTTATATGAAATAGTAAATATGATATTAGCAAAATTATTGCAGATATACATGCATATATGTATATATTTGTATACACATCATGTTTATATGTGAATACATACGCATATGTATGTGTGCATATATGCATATACATAAGTATTGTGAGATTTAAAATTGGATATTAGATCATAAATCTCCCCTACTTAACCTTTTCCTTAATTTATCTCCCAGACTAGTAAATGGAAGAAGCTTTTGGTTTTCTAGATAGACCTTTTTATTGTTATTGTAGTCACAAGGTGATGTTGATTAGAAGGATAGGAAAGTAGAAACACAATACAAATAGTCTTAAGTCTAAGCTTAGTCTATATTCCTTATAAAAACTCACCAAACCGAAAAGGCCACCTTTGGAGAGAGACCGTCTGTGCCGCACTGTCAGGAGCGCAGCCAAGCAGCCAAAAGCCTCACTTCCTTTCTCTCCATCCCGGAAGTCGAGTGCCCCGCAGGCAGTCTGACGTGCGCAGCAGGCGGACTGTTCGTCTCCTCCCCAAAAGGGTGGTCCTTGAAAAACTGTCGTCTTTCAGTTATCCTAACCGACTGTTAAAAACTTTCATATTTTACCACAGTATACACAGATTATATAGCATATATGTATATACATATACACACATATATACAGGCACGCATTATGGACAGAGAGGAATTATATTAGAAATGAAAGGATGGTCCCTTTTTATTTTGTCTTTTTAAAATGGAGATTATTTACTTATCATTTATCTCATTTGTTTATTAATATTTTGCTTCATTTGACAAGTTACTTATTATTTTTGAAGTTGTCTGAATATAGTGGAAAAATTCTCGATTTAGAGGCAGAAAGAATTTGCTTTGTCTAGACCCTTTCACATCACCATCTCTCTTATGGCAGGATTATTTCATTCTTTCAATTATTGTTCCCTCTTCTCTAAGTCTTCTGTAATTTAAGATTCTAAATGTGGGTTCTAATCTGTTCCCCCAGTTTTAGGGGAAACTGACTAAAATCACTGATAAAATGAGTTTAAGTTTTTAAGGGTTTATTGAAAAGACAGAAAGAGAAAGATTGAGAACAGAATTCCAACAGCATGGCAATCCTATCTTTCCTCAATTTTCCTGTGAAGTCCTCAGCCACCACCACCACCACCACCACCATGAAGTCAGGAACCAAAAAGAGACAGACCTCTCCACGCAGGCCCTCCTTCCTCCTTCCTGTCCCTCCCAGAAAATGGGAGGTTCCTCAAATTGATTGGCTGGTAGCCTTGATAGACAGTACCCATGTGCAAAGTTACTTCCTGACGCCAAGGAAAAGCTGCATGGCCTTGCCCTCTGAGGCATTCTCCTCATGGTGGAGCTTTCCTAAAGTAAGTCTCCAGTAGGTGGCATCATTCCAATCATTACAGTCTTATATCCAATGTCACCAAGACCTTCCATTTCTTTCTTTAAAATACATCTTCGATCACTCTTTTCTTTCTATAATTAAAAAGAAATATTGTAGTTTTAGAGAATCCCAGGATTAAACTCTTGATGAAGAAACTAATAATTACAAGTAGAATATCACAAAAGAGACTACATTGACCAAAGGATGGGCATATGTACCATTGATAGTAATAGGAAAACTAGCAAGAGGAGAAGGGCTGCAGAGCTGAAATTAACCCATATCCAAGGGCACAGAGATTGGTATGTCAAACAACCAGGGCAAGAACTAGGCCCTTTACCATTTTGGCAAAGTTTGGGTATCAAGCTTAAGATGGAGCCTCACCCAAGTACAATTGGACTAAACAGTAAACAGGCACTACTTGGCCCTAGACAGTACTATGGAATTTCTTTTTTGGCCATTCTTGGACTTTTTGTCCATTATATTTGTTTCTTTTTGTTGGAACAAAAGAAAAGCATTTCCATTAAATACATTTATTGCAAATATCTTCAGATACCACAATAGGTTCTCTGTCATTCACATGCAAAATTAACCAAAAAAGCTTACAACCATGCAGTTGAGATATGATGCCACATTTTGTGAATTTAATTATTACACTTTTTAGAATTTTGCTTGTCCAAGCAAGATTTATTGGAGGCAGGACTTGTACGGAGTCATGATCCAGATATATTGTTATTACCAAACCTCTGATTTACACTGTGAATCCTCTGAACTGGTCCTATAGTATATTATGAACTGTGATGGGAGGGGAGATCTTTCAAATTAAAAAGGAGAGCTGAGAAAGCACCTAAGACATCATGGAAAAGAGGACCATAACGAGGCCCTGATTAGGAGGTCACCTCTCTTGTCCTAACCCAGGCCTTCTTACCTCATTGTATTCATGTTAGTGTCTCCTAAGCTATATGAACCCCTGATGCACCTTAGTGCGTTGGTGGAGGGAGAGGCTAGGAAGCAGAGGGATCTGGCATTTCTGGCCAGCAATGAAGTAGAGAACATGTCAATCTGTTTGACTATGCAATCCTGAAAACGCAGGGGACTCTGAGGTTGTATGTGTTATCAAATCATGGAAAATTTATAATCTTCTTAGGAAATCTAATTTATGATAACAAGAAATTTGGACCTGTCCCTACCAACTTTCTCCTTAACCTATAGCAGTAGAGGACAGAAGGGAGCAATTCAAGAGATGTTGAAAAGGTTAAATCAATCAACAGGCCTTGGCAATAGCTTGGATATGGGAAATAGACTGGAATGAAGAGTTGATGATGTCTTGAGGATCTAGCAGAGAATTGAAAAGGGAAAGATTAATGATTCCAATTTTGGACATACATTTAAGATCTTGTTAAAAGTTGGAGATGTCTACTAGACTTGCCATTTGAGATATATGAAAGGAAGTTGGAGATGTGAGATTGGCGGTCAGCAGAGAGACTGGGGCAGGGAAGGTAGATTTGAGAAATCATCAGCATAGACATAGTAATTAAATCTATAGGAGCTGATAAGATCACCAAGGGAAGTAGTACAGAGAGAAAAGAGAAGAGGACTGAAGAAAGAGCCCCAGAGTACATTTTGAAATATACACAGATATAAAGGCATCCTGAGTTTGTAGTTTTCCTGGGGATTGTTAAAAGATTTTCAAAGGGATGTTGATCCATCATTTCATCTGAGCAGGAAGGTCTTGAGTGAGGAAATTCTCCCTTTCAATACAAATCAGCAACTGTGCAATTTACCATTGTCTGAGGCAGAGTGGTTAGGTGCTTTACCCACAGTACCACAGCTAGCATGTGTCAAGAGGGGGCCATGAACCCAAGTTTGTTTCTTTGCCCCTGAGCTGGCTCTCACTTCCACTAACCTATTCCTAATTGCCTTTCCCTAGGCCACAGAAGTTAATTTGCCGTGATTATGCTGTGGAAAAACTGCATTGTAGAACCGCGTGTAAAAACAATGTCTTTAGTCCCAAACCAAGCTTTGGCCTGTTAAACCATTTTTCCTTATTAACCTCCCTGATAATGGGGCAGTGCCTGTGGCAGAAGCACGCTGCAAATTAAGATGCAAGGCCTAAGGTTACAAGCAACAACAAACAGCCTTGGGAGAGGAATTTTTATTGCTTCTTGCTGTGTGGGGCTGAGCAGATCAGCTGTGTTTGTCCATACTTGGCTGTCATCTTCAAGGGTGATGCTTAGGTTTAACCCCATCTCCTTGTGACCAAAACTGGTGCTCCAGTGCTTTTCCTGCATTTCCAAATGATGGGCACACAAGAGAAGTTACCAGAACTGCATGTGAGCCCTGGACAGTTTTCTCATATCATTAAGCTGGCCAAAATTAGATTTTCATTTGAAAATTAATATCAGCTCCTCTCCCTGGTGACTCACGTGATTTTCAGTCAGGCAGAAAAGCTTTTATTTATTTATCTTCCTATTTTCCTTTAGAACAAGAACTCTGTAAGAGAACATCTCAAGGTGAGGCCCAAATTACCAAAGTCTGCTCTTTCTTTTCTCTCATTTCCAGCTGCCCATGCTTCTACTGTTTCCCTTATCATTAGAGTAAGAGAACACAGCCAACCCTTTAGAAAGAACTCAGAGCTACCTTGGAAATACATTTCCAGGAAATCCACACATAAAAGGGAATAGGAAAAAAGACTGCACATATGAAACATTTCTTTCATTCTCCTAGCCTGACGTCCCTGAGGCCACTCAGAATCCTTTTAGGCCCCAGGCACAAGGGCCAGCATTGATTGTCCTGATGGCTGTATGTTCATGACCTGGTCTGGTAAACAGGAAATGGCCATTCATTGTGAAATGCAGGGGGGCCTGGGGTCACTCAATGGGCAACCTGCTGCAGTGAACAGTACAGGCGACTAAACTGTGGGCCTGCTTTACAATACAGCACCTGGGCATTTGACTGAGTTGTTTCTGAATGAAGTGCAAGGCCAAGGACATTTCAGGGAATTTTCTACTCCCTGCAGGAGATCTTTTGGCTCTCCATTCTATCTACATCAGGGCAAAAATTCCCTCCATTAACCTTTCCTCTCCCTCAGGACTTAAGCATCATTGTTCTACAGGCAATAATGAAGGCTGTGCCCTGAGACCTCTGTATCCATCCCTCATCTCTCTCCTGAGTCCCTGCAGGGAAGTTTCCACCTGGATATCTCATAGACATTTCAAACTTAATATGTCCAAAATGGAATTTATTATCTTCTTCCCAAACCCATACCTCCTCCAAACTTTCCTGCTATCCTCAAAGATATAACAACCTTTAAAGACCTAAATGTATACCCTTATACTCACTCATGACTTTTCTTTTTTTTTTCTTTTCTTTTCTTTCTTTTTTTGTGAGGCAATGAGGGTTAAGTGACTTGCACAGAGTTAAACAGCTAGTAAGTGTCAAGTGTCTGAGGCTGGATTTGAACTCAGGTCCTCCTGAATTCAAGGCCAGTGCTTTATCCACTGCACCACATGGCTGCTCCCCACTCATGACTCTACTATCTCCCTTCCCTCAATCAAATAATTGCAGAATCATGAGGGGAATAAAGATTGATCATGCTGGGCCCCTCCCCCAAATGGAGGTTCGGTGAGGGACTCACCAATGGGAAAAACGGATGGTGTGGCACAACAATATTTCAAGATGAGAAGACTTCAGGGATAGATGAATGCTCCTCGGTGAGTAGGCTCCAGCCACTGAATGACATTTCAAGGTAAGGCTACAGTTGAGGTATGGTACTGAATTCCAGAAAGTCAGAAGCACAACCAGGAAAAAAAAAAAAAAGAGTGAATACTCTAACCTGTTGTCTCTATGAGAAAATAAAAACTCAGTCTGTTATCTACGATTTTCCACTACCTGTTTTTTTCAACCTCATGAAATAACACATCCAAGCTACTCCCCCGACTCACACTTATGGTTGGGTACTCAGAAAGACAACTACTCTCAGGATTCTTCCAGAAATTGAGTACATAAAGACAAAATTGAAAAATGTCTCTATCCTCAAAGAACTTTCCTTCTATTGAGAGACAGTATTTATAAGTAAATTTATGAAAAAAAACACAAAATAAAAAGTTATCAGAGATTGGAATAGAAGGAGGTACTAGCAGCTGGAGTGGGGGTAGAGATGAAAGCAAAAGGGCCTCATATAGGAGGTGGCTTCTAAGCCAAACTTAGAAGGAAGCCAATAATTTACAAGAAGTAACAAAACTAGTAAGCAGCTGAGGCAGGATTTGAATTCAGTTCAGGCCTCGTGTTCTATCTACTATAGAGTCCTTTTGAATAAGATGATTCTTAAATTCTAAGCCAAATTAATATAATACTGAGAAGTAATTAACTATATCGCTAAGGAATTCTTTGCTTTATGAAAAAAAAAATCACCAACATATTTCTTCAAATCTCAGAGTTCCCTGAATACATTTTCCCCCCTCTCCATATAATTTCCTTTTGAGAGTTTTTGGAGGACAGATGAACTAAAACTGAAAACATTAAGAACCACTGAAATTTGAAGATCAATGACAATGAAAATATAATATCTCATTTTATTATAAATAAATATGGATATAACATTCAGTTAAAAAACAAGACTGCACATGGATTTTAGGAAACACATCTATTATGTGAAATGAGATGTACCTAAATTGTAAAAATGAATGAAATATAATATGTTTCCTGGCTAAAGGGATTTGTTGCATGTGTAATGGTGGAACATTTACAATAATGCTACAACCATGCCTTTTACAGAAAGTCTAGGAAGATCTGTTTGTGCATTTCTAAAAAGATCACATTGTGATCTTCATTTGTGCATTGAATTAGAAAAAATAAAGATCTAAAAAAATAAATATGATTGTGATGGAATACTACTGTGCTATAAGAAAGGAAGAGCTAAATGATCTTACAAAAAACATGGATAGACTTGCAGAAAATAAAGAAAAGTGAAATGAGCAGAACTAAGAGAACATTGTATTCAGTAAGAGAAATAGTGTTTTAAGACCAAATTTGAGTGAGTAATTAATTTTGATTATTATAAATAGCCAAATGAACTACAAAAGACACTTGGAGGAAGATGCTATCTGCATCTAGAGAAAGAACTGATAAGTAGAAATATATACAGAATGATTTTACACGGAAATATACACACGTATTTGTGTCTAATAGCCATCAATGGGGGCTGGAGGGATTGGAAGGAAGGAAAAAAGGGAAAAAAACAGTTATATAATTATTATATATTTAAAAGGAATAACCAATTGTACATACTAGATTTTCAGTTTCATGCATTTATATATGTATGTGTACATGTATATATATATATATGCTTACTTGTGTATCTCTAGATTTGCAAATATGCAACTGGAAAATGCCTTTCATCTACCAATGACCTAGCATGTTGCAAGCTGTTCTTTCTTTCTCCTTTCACCTATCTGATTTGAGAAAGTAATCTAGTTGTTTTGAGTCAATAGCATGATGTTAACTGAAGGGCATTATTGGACCCACAGTCTTTGCAGCCACTTCCTTATTTTAGTCTCAAGGAGATCATACACATGTCCTTCTCTCTACTTTTCCTAAGTTGTACCATTCACTGTCATAGAATCTCTCATATCAATAAGTTGAAGCTCCTCCAGATAAACCTGTCCACTCACTTCCAAATAATGCCATTAAAAACAAAAGAAACAAAACCCAAAAAAACCAGAGCAGCCTAATACACATAAGAAGAGAGTGAGACTATTTTTTCAGCAAAAGAGGGTAATTGCAATCACCTGCTGATAAGGCTGAACAACTCAGCATGTGGCTCAGACACAGCCAGGAACAGACAGTGCTTCCAGTGCCCGTCAGAGTCTTCAGTTCCAGTGGAGTCTTCTGAGACTCTGATCACAGACTAGTGAGGGGGTTTGGTGGGAGGCAGTCTCTGCTTGAGTTAAGGCAAAGTGCCTTGGTTCTGAATCAGTGGGCTGAATCGAGTGGTGGTGGCCCAGTGAGGAAGGGGCACAGGCATTCCAAGCTTCTGACCATTGAGAATCAGAGTTCAATCAGACTTCTGTTTCTGTGTCAAAGAGAAAGCAGCAATGGTTGCTCACAGGCCATTCAGACTGAGAAGAAGCCCAATCACCACCCCCTGGGCCATGCTGTAGCTTGGAACAGTGTGTCCTAGAAACAGTGCTACACTTTAAGAAGGACTTAAATGCCAAGAAATAGGCAGCCAAGATGAGCAGGCAGAGAAAGCAGTAGACCATTGAAAACTTCTTTGGGGGAAAGGTAGGCCAGAATACATCCTCAGAAGAAGAAGAAGATAATAACAAAGTCAAAGCTCCAACATCCAAAGCTTCCAAGAAATATATGAATTGGTCTAAGGCCATGGAAGCATTCAAAAGGGACTTTGAAGAGAAAGTAGGAAAGATGGATGGAAGATTTAGAGAGGTGGAGGAAAGAACAGAAAGAGAAATGAGATCAATGCAGGAAAGTCATGAGAAAAAAGTCAATAGTTTGAAAAGCCCAATGGGAAAGGAAATAGAAAAGCTCTCTGAAAAAAATAATTGCCTAAGAATTAGGATTGAACAAATGGAAACTAGTGACTTTATGAGACACTAAGACACAGTAAAGCAAATCCAATGGAATAAAAAAAAATAGAGGGCAATATGAAATATTTCCTTGTAAAAACAGCTGACCTGGAAAATAGATCCAGGAGAGTTAATTTGAAAATCATTGGACTACCTGAAAACCATGACCAAAATAAGAGCTTAGACACAATACTCCAAGAGATGTCAGGAAAATTGCCCTGATATTCTACAAGCAGAAGCTAAAATAGAAATTGAAAGAATCCACTGATCACCTCCTGAAAGAGATCCCAAAAGGAAAACCTCCAGGAATATTATAGCCAATTTCCAGAGCTCCCATGTCAAGGAGAAAATATTGCAAGAATCTAGAAAAAGGAATTCAAATACTGTGGAGCTGCAATAAGGATAAAACAAGATCTAGCTGAATATACATTAAAAGACCAGAGGGCATGGAATATGATATTCCAGGGGGCAAAGTAACTGGGACTACAGCCAAGAATCATGTATCCAGCAAAACTGTGTATAACCTTTCAGGGGAAAAATGGGATGTCAATGAACAAAAGGACTTTCAGGCATTTTTGATGAAAAGACCTGAACTGAATAGAAAATTTGACTTTCAAATATAAGACCATAGTGAAGCATGAAAAGGTAAATAGGAAAAAGAAATTATGAGGGATATTAAATGATTAAACTGTTTATATTCCTACATGGAAAAATAATACTTCTAACTCATAAGATCTTTCTCAGTATTAAGGCAGCTCAAAGGAATATGCTTAGAGGGCACAGGTATCTGTAAACAATTTTTTTTGTTCATCCTTGTTTTCTGTAGAGCAGGCAGGGTGGGTTGGCTTATGTTTGGGGACGGATATGGACTCAGGACCTCCTGGGTCCAGGGCTGGTGCTTTTTCCTCTGTGTCACCTAGATGACCCATAATGACATCTTCAAAATAAATTTAAGGGGTAAGAGGAATGTACTGGAAGAAAGGGAAAAGGAGAGGCAGATTGGGGAAAAGTAGTTCACATAAAAGATATCAGAAAAAGTTTATGGAGTAGACGGGAAGATAGGGAAGGAGCAGGGGAGTGAATGAGCCTAACTCTAATCAGAATTGGTTCAAAGAGAGAATAATTTACACACTCAAGAGGAGATAGTGTTATATCTTGCCCTGTGGGAATGTGGGAGGGGAAGGGGATGGGGCATGGGAGAAGCAATAGAAGGAAGAGCAGATTGGGGGCGGGGGCAGTAGGAAGCAAAATACTTTCAGTGAGGGATAGGGTGAAGGAAGATAGATAAGAGAGAAAATATCAAGGGGAGGGATTAAGATGGAGGGTAATACAGTTAACCATAGTAACCATGAAAGAAATGATGAGCAGGGTGATATCAGAAGGATTTATGAAAAATGCAAACCATCAACAGAGATAGAACTGATCATATCTGAGTACAGATTGAAGTAGCTCCTCTTTCTAAAGGTATTTTGTCTATTTTCTTTTACAACCTGACTAATGAGAAGATGTTTTGCATAACTGCACATGTATGACATATTGAATTGCTGGATTTCATAGGGAGGGATGAGGAGGAAGGGAAGAAGAAAATTTAGAACACAAAGTTTTAAAAAATCAATTGGAAAAGTGATGATGAGTAGGGGGAGTTCAAAAAGACCTGTAAGGACTTACATGAATTGATGCTGACTGAGAGGAACAGAACCAGGAGAACATTGTATACAGTAACAGCAGCATCCTGTGGTGAACAATGGTGACAGACTTGGCTCCTTTTAGCAATACAATGGTCCATAACAATTTCAAAGAACTTCATAATAGAAAATGTTCTCAACATCCAGAAAAAAAAAAACTGTGGTTTAGAAATGCAGATTCGACCATACTGTTTCTACTTTAGGGCTGTTTTTTTGTTGTTTTGTTTTGTTTTTTTGCTTTTTGACACCAGACCAATGCTCTGCAGTACCTGTTGCCTCAGTCTGTCTAGTAGAAGTGGCTAACAGAGAAAATGACATGCTAAAAAAAAATGGAGATATGACACCTAGTAGGAGGTCTATAGGGAATCACAACAGAGACCAATCATATGCTTAGGATCTTACTTCCTAGGGTGCTTAAGAGTGAGAGAACTCTTGAACTCAGGAATTCTAAGTTACAGTGGGTTATGTTGATTGTATTTTTGTATTAAGTTCACTGCATTGAGTTCAAATATATCCTAAGACACTTATTAGTGGTGTGAGCTTGAGCAAATCACTTAATCTCTCTTTGTCTTAGTTTCTTCATCTGTAAAATAGTGATAGTAATATCACTTACCTCCCAGAGTTGTTGTGAAGATCATATATTTTTAAGGGGCTTAGCACAATATCTGGTACATAGTAAGTGGTAAATAAATGACAATAACAAGAACAACAATGATAAGAGGCCATCAGGATGCCTTAGGAAGAGTAAATTGGCTTCAGTTGGAAACAGAGTCGGTCAAAGTGTCCATGGCAATTGGTAGTGGAATCAGGCCCCTGTACTTTCAGCCTGGGCAAGATAAAGATGCACAGTTACAAATGTATAAGATCATGCTCATCAGATCAGGAGATCAAAGAAAGTTGGAAAGATCACTTACACACTGGGTGAAAGGCTGGAGCTTGGAATTGAATGTCATGAAATTCAATAGGGGTGAATGAAGACAGTTGGGTTTTTAAAAACTACTTCATAGGGAAGACTTGGTTAGAGTAAATTTTGGCTTGCAAAGAAAAAAAAAGAAAGATCTAGGGATATAGGAGCAGAACGAAGGTGGTTGTATAAGAGGAACAAGAGGAAACACCCCAAACCCCTCCCATCGCCCCCATCCAAAGCCTTCAAACAGATCTACAAAATACCCTTTCTTTTGTTTGTTTTTGTTTGTTTCTTTCTTTCTTTGGGTTTTTGTTTTTGTTTTTTTTTTAGTAAGGCAATTGGGGTTAAGTGACTTGCCCAGGGTCACACAGATAGTAAGTGTTAAGTGTCTGAGGCCGGATTTGAACTCAGGTACTCCTGAATCCAGGGCCAGTGCTGTATTCACTGCACCATCTAGCTGCCCCCAAAATACCCTTTTTATTCTTCATAGCAATCATTCCCCCCTGCTCATTTCTGTCACTTTTTAACCTGAAAACGCTCATTCACTTTTTGGGTCCAGGCTAAATAGGGTGAATGTTCTCTCATCAGAGTTGCAGGGTCCCAGAGTAGAAAGTTGGCATGGAAGTCACTGGTGCAACCTGGATTCCAGCACATATCAGGACAATACAAAGGCAGCCTATTTTCAAAAATAAGAACGTAACTTTTCCAATTGTTTAGTGTATCATTGAAGGGATAGTGTGTAAGCTCTTGGGGTGGGGGGAAGTAATTACTAAATACCAGCATAGATTCATAAATAACAAATCAAGTTAGACAGAAAACAGTTCCTTTGCTGGGGGTAGGAGGGGTGGGGAAGGTACTGAAGAATGTAAGAAAATACCTGGATTTCAACAAAGCATTTGATAATATCTCCCATAGTTAATAACGAGGGAGGAACATGGGATAGATAATAATACATTTATGTTGATTTCAAATAAATTGAATGACTAGAAACTTATCTATCTCTATATAAATAGACACATATGCATATGTTTTTGTGTTATAAATATATGTTATGATATATGTTATACAGAAATGTTTTATATAACATGACAGATAAATATTACAGACAAAAGTTTACATAGACAGAATATTATATAAATTTTGGTGGAAAAACAGGAAAGCATTCCCCTTGTGAAATTCTTTATTTTCTTTGTTTTGTTTTTACTTTAACTAATAATTGTATTACCAAAAGGATTCTGTTAGCTAGCTAGCTTTTTTTGTTTTGACTAACAAAATCTGAAGAAGGTTTACATAAAAGACCAAGGCTGCAGTCTTCCAAGACTTCTGGCTCTGGAAGTTGGAAGGGAGCACCAATTGACTTTTCAAACTGCAGCTTCTCATTCTTCACTTTCCTCCCCAGGTGAGAGAATAATCCTCCCTGATAACTCTCCAAAGGTATGAGAAGTGTTGTCAGCAACATGGTTTGAGACTGCTATAGCTAGCTACCAGTTCCCCCCCCAAAAAAAAAAAAATCTAAGGGGAATAAGATGGAAAGCTGAAACTCCAAAGTACAGCAAAGTCTGCATGTAAACACAACCCTTTACTCGCAAATCATGTTTCTCTTCCCAATCTTCTCTTAAGAATGCAGTGTATAACCTTACTATAGTCCCTATCAACTAAAGCACCAGAGTTCAGTAACCTATTGCAACTTTTTTTTTCAAAGAGGACCTGTGACATCACAGTCTTGAGTCCTGCATGAATTGGATTTAAGTGAGGTAAATTTGCACAGGGTAATCACCCTCTCTGTTCCAGTCATTGAAATTCAGTGACAAGACACAAAAGTCAAGATGAGAGATGGGCCAGGATGCAAGGATACCCTTGACATCTTCAATATCTAGCTCCACAGTGCCTGCTTCAGCCACCTTTATGTCCATTGGAAAAAAATGTTGTCATCCTTTCCTCCAGTGGAAGTCTTCATATGCTTGAGGTAAACAACCCCCTAATACACCAATGGGTTATCCTCAAACTGTTTATTGGGGTGAGCCACTGTGAATGCTACAGCTTCTTGGAGCCACAGGTGAGAGTTGAGTGTATGATGGACATCAAAAGGTGGCTGAGCAGCGCTGAAAAGGGCTCTGCAAGCCCTAACGCAGAAGTACTGGTCCTTGAATATCTCATTCCTCAGGAACTAGATTCCAGTTTAATATCATCAGTGATTTGCTTTACCAATTATTACTTTTTGAAGGGTGGAGTCTCACTACACCCCAAGTAATCATAGAAGGCATCTTTTGAATCAACTTATCAGAAGTATAGACTTTTTCTAGAAAAAATATCTAATATTAAAAAAGCCCTTTTTTGGTTTGAGAAGATTTACAGTTCTTTGATCAAGGTTTGAAGACAGAGGATTCCATATAGGGAACATCTTATGACTAATTTTAAAAAATCAGAAATATTTCTGGCATTGTGAATAAAATATATATATATGTATATATATTTACATGTACATATATATATGCATATATGTATATGTGTGTGTCCCAGTTTAATGGGCCAGTTTAATGGGGGGAAAATTCAGTTTAATGAATTCTATTTCAAAAGTTGGAGCAATCTAGTTTTATTATATTACACTTTAGGGTTCACAAAGCACTTTACACATATCCTGTCATTTGATCCTCACAACAACTCTGTTAACATAAGTGCTAGTATTGTCCTCATATTATAGAAGAGGAAATTGAGGGTGAGAGAGATTCAGTGACTTTAACACTGTCACATTTCTGGGAAGTAAATGTCTGAGGAAGATAAGTTTCAAATCTAGCTTTCCCTAATTCCAACACTATATCTGTTATGGCCTCTAGACTGTCACTGCTGGAATCATTTTTTTTTTCTACATTGGCTCAGAAGTGTGTCTGAGTCTTTCAGTTAATCACAAGATGTTTCCCGTGTGGAAATCATCCGTATTTAGATCTTGATCAAAGAATTTTAATGCTTTTAAATTGATAAAGGACTTGTTCATACCTAGTTTATCCTTTTAATTTATTAATTCAACGAAGTGTCTGAGCTTTCTGTGATTAAATGGGATGGAGATGGAACCCCACCTTACACTAGTTTTATTCATTTTTAAATGGGATATAGGACTTCATTGGTGTAGAAAATTCCCTTTTCTAATGTAGACTGGTGGCTGCTCTGCCACTTCTGGTCTAGGAGAGCTGCCTGGAGGCATCAAGAGATGAAGCAACTCTATTGGTCAAACAAGAATAAATGAAAGAGGTGGGGCTTGAACCCAGGCCTTCTTGACTTCAACACCAGATATCTATCAACTATAACTTCAGAGTCAACACTCTTTTTACTATCCTTCTTCCCAATAGAAAAATGCCCAGAAATGAAGCAAGTAAATAATGCAAACTTTTTAACTCTTTTCTTTTTTTTTTCCCCAAGGCCACTCATTACTTACATTTGGAAACTAAGATATCTTAAACCAGCACAAGCAAGGGGAAATAATGGAATTTATATTGACCTGGCTGTCCTACTTCCTCCTATGACATCCATGTTGATAAACCCTTTAAAAGTCAGTATTTATGCCCTTCTCTCAACAGGATTGGGCATTTCTGATATGCATTCAAATGAGGAGGGAGAGACAGAAACCAGGCTTTGGAGTCTAACTGAATTTCAGTGTTGGGGAAGAGCCAAGATCTTCCTCATGAGAGAAAAGCACACTCAATCCTTGAAACATGAGTTTATGAATTCCTGAAGCAAACCATAGACTGTGGTTCACAGTTAAATATACCTGAAGCTAGAGGTAATTTATTTTGATGGATTTAATGAAGAGGAATATAGTCATTTCTAATGTCTATATTTAGTTTTGGGGAAAAAAAACATATGGTAGATGGTTAGAAAAACTAAATCAATGAAAGGCTAAGGTGACCTCAGATTAGAAATAGATAAAACTAACAGGGTTAAAAAAATCAGCCAAAGAAATAAGTCTGTTTTTTATTCCTTTTATCAGAAACCATACACAGCAGAAAGCAAATGACTTTTTAAAAAAAGTCATTTTGTCTGTCAAAATTACTAGGATGGGGTGATCTGAGTTAAATAACGTCCAATAGACGTCAGAAAGGTAGGATCCTGGCAAAAGATTAGGAAATGATAAAACACAGAGTCCTGTGGCTACCAGGAACAATTGTATAAATCCACTCACCCTGTTATTCTGCATTAGGGTACTGATGTCATTTGGAGATGGCAGGAGAAACAATATTGGTCAATCTGGGTTATTCAATCTGTCATTTGTTTTTTATTGGAACAGAGCATTGGAACCCAAAAGAGACTAAGTGCCTAGGGGTTCCTGTCCCATTTTTCACCCTTTGGCTCAGTGCATTTCTACTTACTGATGATGTTCAGAAAGTAAAGGGAGTGTAAAGTATCCCTGGAGATTTAGAATAGGCTGAATCTTCACACTTTCTCCACTCAGGTATGCTCTGTATATATAGGATGAGACTCTTCAAAGTCTGAATTGATCTGAAATAATTGTCTTTACAACTAATTAATTTCAACAATTGAAGAAATGTTTATTAAGGATCTTCTATGTGTAAGACACATGCTATAAGATCAATTTACAAAGACAAAATAGAAAAACTATACATGTTCTCTAGGAGTTCATACTTATTTATACTGGGGATTGCAAAATAGCTACAGATAAATAAATATAAATTATTTACCCCTTATTTTATTATTTTTGAACATTCTTTTCTTTTTAAATTTAAGTTCCAAATTCTCCCCTCTTGGCCCGGGAACTGTTATGCTCCCTGTGACCCATAATACACTATCCTCTTTGCCCTGGAAGTAAGATCCAGAATTGCTCATGGACAGTTGAGTTGCCAATCAGTGCCAGCCACACACAGTAACAGCAAAGGGTCCCCTGTAATCTCTTTCTGAATTGTTGTGCAACCTTCTTACTATCCCTATTCTGAGAGCTCCTGAAGCTGCCATTGCTATTGTTGCTGCTGCTACTGTCCCTGACACTTCCAAGGGTCACCACTGATGCTCTTGCCATGCTATAGGCTTGTGCCCACTCAAATGACAAAGACTTCTATTGCTGACCTCCTAAATTGTCTTAGTATGGAACAATATCACCCTCTGACCTTTCTTCATGTTTCTTTTTGCCTCTGCTGCTTCAAAATTTTATTTGAGGCATTGTTTTAAAATTATTTGGAGGGGAATGTTGAGAGAATTAATTTGGATCCTGTTCTGTACTCTACTATCTTGGATCTACCAATTCTAGTAAATATAAATTTAAATTGATATTTGACATACAACTAAAATAATTTCTTGTAGTAGGGGGAATGCAGTGTAAGAGAATCATAATTTACTAAGAAGATCTTGGAAATGGAAGAGATTGAAGATCATTTAGCTTAATTCCATGATTTTAGAAATGGACTTTAAAGGGGAGAGACTGCAGATAATAAGAGCAAATAGGATGTTATTGTGATTCCAGATAAGGTGATGGGGATCTGAACTAGTGTTGACATCTGTGTGACTAGAGAGGTTTTCTATAGAATCAATGAATGTGGAGGGTAGCATAAGGGATATAAGAGTCAAGAAGATTCTGAGGCTATGATATTGGGTGGGTGATTGGGAAGATGTGAGTGATCTCTAGAGCAAAAAAAAGGAAGCTTGGAAGAAGATAAGTTTCAGGGAAAGAAAGAGAGTAAACATTTATATAATGTCTACTATGTCTGAAGCACTGTGCTAAGCATTTACCAAATATCTTGTTTGATCCTCACAATAAGCCTGAGAAGTAGGTGCTATTATCCCCATTTTATAGTTGAAGAAACTAAGACAAATGGAGGTTAGATAATGTGTCCATAGTCGCATAGACACGGTAAGTTTCTAAGGTCAGATTTGAATTTAGCTCTTTCTGGCTACAATTATAGCACTCTATTCACTGAGTCAGCTAGCTGCCTAAATGAATGCTGCATGTCAGATGCCAATGGGACATTTAGTTGAAAATACATAGTGCATACTTCTATCAGCATGTAAGGTTCATCTTCTTCTCTGAGTGGGGTACAGTGGCAGCATCACTTGGTCGATAACCAGCACCTAGATCCCTCAAAGACTCTGGAACTCTCTATCCTAATGAGGTCTTATACTAAGGTTAGAAACGTCATCTCCCATTGTCATTGTTCAGTCACTGGTGATTAGGGAAAGAAACACTAGGTAAAAGAGGAAACTTGGGAATTAAGATATATTATCAGGCAAAGATGGATATTCAATGCCCTGTTATTAGAGCTAACTTAGGCATTGTCAAGGAAAGGAGATGGAGGAGAGATCATTCCCTTTCTCCTCTTATTGGGAGTCTGAAAGAGATGTGTCAGAGTTCCAATACCTGGAAAGGGGGAGGAGAGGATCGAATCAATCCTCTTTTCTCAGTGGCCAATGATCTTTAACAGAGTTCCTATTTCAGGAATACACAGAGACCAACCAAGTGCCTCTGGATGCACACACTTTTTAGCCTGGGACCTCTTTACGAGAAAGCCCCGTGTGCATACTCAGCTTCATGAGAAGTACCTTTGTCCTACAAATCTTGGAGCTTCCTTTTTATCTTTCCGTTATGCATATGATTTAGACTCAATTCTGCATACTTGAGTAAACTTCATTTTTTAATTTCCTATTATTTTCCTTAGTCTTCTGGGGATACCTGCTAATGAAACTTATGGTTATGATACACAAAACCACAAGACAACAGGAAATAAGTTGCCCTAAACCCTAATCTTACTTGTCAACAGAAAAATCATAAATTTAGGGCTTAGAGGAACCTATGAGGCCATCTCCCACATGTTTATTTTACAGATGAGTAATTTGAGGCCCAGTGATATTTAGTGATTTGCCCAAGGTCACTCAAGTAGAAGCAGTAGGATTAGATCTTGGTTTCTGTGATTCCAGACATAGCCCTCTTTGCTCTGGCTCCCACCACAAGAACAATTCCAATGAGAACTGGAACAGAACAATTTAACAAAAAGGAGGTCTGTATAATAGAGATCTGTACTTTCATGTACAATCCTCTTTTTCTATTCTTCTACCACTAAGGTAATGTCCATTGGGGAGTAGGGGTATAAAGTTTAGAATTTTTGATAAAAAAAAATTGGTCTGTTCCTTTGGTTTTCTCATTATAGATCATTAGGTTATATCCTTTTGCTATGCTGATTTACAGAAAAAATACTGATATCAACAGAGAAGAGGAATATTATAGTAAAAATTCACAGATTATTTCCAAACTTCATTTTAGACAATCATTTCAATTTCCTTTATCATCAAACCATTTATGAGAACTGTCAACAAGCAGTGAAATTGATTGCTCAGAACTTCATTTCCTTTTATTTCTTTTTCCTCCTCCTAACAGAGGCAATAATGAGCAGGGAAATGACTTAAAAACAGGCAAGAGAAAAGGGCAGGCAGAGAAACCAAATGCCTAAATAATTCAAATTGAATAATCAGCCTATGGATAAGTTGATATTGATTTTAGTTGAATCCTGATGTATAATGGGGATTTCTTTGAAACTATTATAGAACTGGATACCATGAAGCCAGGAAGTTCAGGGGAACTAAAACCAAAATTTGTTGAAAACATTCCACCTGTTTAAATATAGCATCTTAATTCAAAATAGTTTAATGGATCTAATAATCTACATAACACCTTTCTTGCAGGATGATAAAAGTGATAAAAGAAGGCAGGAGAAGATTTGTTGTTTTTCATTTATGTCCAAATCTCTGTGACCACATTTGGGGTTTTCCTGGTAAAGATACTAGAGTGATTTACCATTACATTCTGCTCATTTTGTAGATGAGAAAACTGAGGCAAACAGAGTTAAGGGACTTGCCCAGAGTCACACAGCTAGTAAGTGTCTGAGGCCAGACATTCATGTCTTCCTGACTCCTGGCCTAGCCCTCTATCCACTGTGCCACCTAGTTGCTCATTGTAAAGGTTACAGAGAGGTTAAGTAAGAAGGTGGTATGGATTAACATTGTCCATGGTTACATTTTGTTTGGTCCTAGTGACAAATTTTGCTGAGCTGCCACTGAAAATAAGCCTAGTTCTACCCAAGCATAGATGGGAAACTGGTATCAAGTAAAACATGAAGTGGGACAAATTACAAGTTGAAACATCGGTCACATTGTATATATCAGGTGTAGCAAACACCTTAGGGAGCTGATACTTCTTTTCTTTTTCATCTCCAGGAAATTAAAAAAAAAAGTGTATATGAATCGACTGTTGCTCTGTTTGTCCTTTATTCTTGAAGATGACCATGACACTGGGGTGATATCATGAATTGCAGTTAATTGGATTTAAGTGAGGGAGGGCTGTGCAAGGTCATCAACCTCACTCTCTCCTCTTGAGCCACCTGGATGCAGTGGCAAGTAATCTAGTCCCACTCTGTCATTTTAAAAATTAGAAAATGATACTCAGGTAGGTGAATTGCTTTGCCCAATGCCACACTGATGATGTATTAGAGGTAGGAACCCAGGGTGCAAGTATGGTTACCCCATTTTACAGACCATAGGATCATTGATCTAGAAATGGAAGGGATCCATGTTGTGTTGTTCAGGCATGTCTGACTCTTCATGACCCTGTGGACCATAGCACACCAGTTATATCAATGGGGTTTTCTTGGCAAAGATACTGGAGTGGTTTGCCATTTCCTTCTTCATCTCTATTTTACAGATGAGGAAACTCAGGCAAACAGGGTTAAGTGACTTGTCCAGGGTCACGTGACTTGTCCAGGGTCACATACCTAAATTTCTAACTTAGGATTTGAACTCTGGTCTTCCTCACTCCAGAATAGCACTTTATCTACTGAGCCATCTAACTGGCCACAAAAAAGATCCTAAATGCCATCTAATCTAACAATCTCAGATGTACAGACAAGCAAACTGAGGCCTAGATAAGTCAAATGATTTCTTCAAGGTCCCTCAGGTAGTATCTGTCAGGTGAGAGGTAGAAGCTATATGAATTAGAAGTGAAAATATTATTTTCTGAGGAAACTGAGTCACAGAGATTAAGTGACTTGCTTATTGTCAGGTAGGTAACAAGTATCTAAAACAAGATTTGATCTAAAGTTCAAAACTCTATCCACTAGACCATGCTGATTATCAAATTCCCCAGAAAGACAAACAAAACTTGAGTGGAGGCACTAATCGAATAGTGTAATTATTATTGATAAGCATCCAATATCAAAGTTAATCCATTTGTCCTCACTCAACAGGCAGTTCATATTTGCTGACCACTATAACACAAACCAATATGCTTAGGTGTATGGATTCACCATGTAAGTTTAGTCCTATGAATTCAAAGATGTTGCTTTGTCCTGATTTAAGAGTATGACCACAAAATGCCAGAATTTAGGAGGTGAAATAAACCAGTTTAGAATCATTTCACCTAAATATTGATTGGACAGGGATCCTTTCTAATAACATGATACATAAAACAGAGATGACTGTTAGAAGCTATCTACCATATAGAGAGACAATTGATTTCTTAGACCTAGACTAAACAGGAGGTTACAGTTTCTATTTGGGAATATTATTTAAATGATAATTATGATAATAATGCCATGTAATTTTCAAAATGCTTTAATGAGTATTGTTTCATTTAATTTTTCCAATAACCCTTGATGCAGGTGGAGCAGGTATTTATTATTCAAATTTTAGAGAAGAAGAAACAGAAAAAGTAAGGTATTTGCCCAAAGGCACAAAGAATTAAGACTGGTTTCTCCTCTGGGACATTCCCCCCCCCCCCCCCGCCACTGCCACTCACACTTATTCAACAATTCAATTAGAGAAGCAAGCATTTATAGCAAACCTGCTGACTTCCCAGTGCTGGAAAAGGTTACACATGTCCTTGTCCCTCATAGAGCTTACAGTTTAGTGGGACAGTATGTCTCTTACACTGAAAATTAATATTCATAATAATGCATGAAAAGTACATTTAAGAAGATAAAATTAGTGGATCATAACATATTTATGTTGCACAAAAAGACAACATGATAAAATGGAAAAAATACCCAACTGGGAGTCAAAGGACCTAGTTCAGAATTGACCTCTGACAGTGATTCCCTGTCCTTTGTTCAGTAAGTTAACATTTCCTGACCTCAGTTTCTCCATCTGTAAAATGCTCTAGAACCAAATATCAACCAAGGGCATGAAATGTCTTCTAATAGCAGTAAACTAGGGAAACTATCTTGAGTTAGGACCAATAAAGAATATACATAGAATTATTTATCTGGAGCCAAATAGGACCTCTGAGATGATCTAGCTCAATTCCTTTATTTTATAGATAAGTAAATTGAGATGTATGCGGAGGTTTAAAGGTTTGCCCCAAATCCTGGGTGGGATTTGAATCCAGGACCTCTGATTTCAAGACTCCCTCTTCTGACACAATACATATCTATAGAGATAAAATATTTTAAAGGAAAAAGCCCTGGATTTGGAGGAAAATAACATATAATCATAACCCACCCCTGGTACCACCTATATGACTTTTGGAAAATTATATCTCTTTTATTTTTTTTTAAATTTATAGAATAAAACAAGCATGTTATGGCATAGTAACTAGATGATTACACATGAAACCACAAATTCACAATGTACAACTTGAGCTTCCTTTTAAATACACAAAAAAATTATCATATAAATTTCCTTTCCCTCCCTTTTTTTCCCCTTCCCCCCTTCCCATATCAGAGATGGCCACCATTAGACACAAAGACACATGCACATATACATACTATTATTCTCTATATACTTCTATTTATCAGTTCTTTCTTTCTCTGGTTCTTTTTTTCCGGCCTTTTCTTCCTCATCTGGATGATAAAGAATGATGACAATGATAGCATCTGTATCATAAGGCAGGAATTCCTAACCTCTTTTTTGGATATGGAAAGTCTGATGAAGCCTATGAGCATATAATAATGTAATATAATAATTTTATAATAATACAGAGTACTGCTTGTAAATAATTAAAATACTTAGAATTATAAAGCAAATCAATTATTTTGAAACGCAATTATCAAAGCATTAAAAAAAATGCTCAGAGACCACAGGTTAAGAACCCCTGCCACAGTATCTACCTCATGGGGTCACTGTGAAGATCAAATGCGATAACATCTTCAAAGATCTTAGTAAATATTAAAGGTGTGATAGAAATAGCTCTTCTGAGGATGGAGGAGACAGTATAGTGGGGTGAAAAGAATCATGTGGTCAGAAGATCAGCTTTCAAGTTCTGACAGACTAATAACATTTCCTTTTTTAATGCCCAGCATTGATAAAGTGTTTTAAGGTTTGTCAAGCGCTTGGCAAGTATTATCTCATTTGATCCTATAACCACCCATGGAGATAGGTGCCTTTATTATCCCCATTTTACAGATAAAGATCCTGAGGCGGACAGAGAGGTTAAGTAACTTTCCAAGGTCAACCATACAGTAAGTTGTTTGAGGCTGAATTGGAATCCAGATCTTTCTGCCTCTAGCTAACGTGCTTTATTTACTCTACCACCCAGCTGCCTTTAGGCAGTATTACTAAGATTGGTCATTCAGAGGAGTTTTCTGCTCATGGTGTGCTTGGATTCCATCCAAACATCTGATGATGAGTCCAGTGCTATCCTTATGGACAACTGGACAATATGTAAAACTGTGAGCTAGAAAACAGTACACTTAAGTAGCTATAGAATTGGCTCAGTGACTAGACCTTCCCACCCCGGGTCGTGTTAATTACATATTTATAGAGAGGTTTCCGGAAGGTTAAATCCCATTGCCTTTACAACAACCTTGTGAGGTAAGTGTTGCTATCCATTCAGATAGCTAAATATTTTGCTTATGATTGTAAGATTAGGATTTGACTAGGTGTCCTGAATACAAGGCTAAAACTCTTACCATTATTCTCTGAGAGGCAGTATGGCAGAGTAAATAAGACATTGGCAGTCAGAAGAACTGAATGCAAATTCAGGCTCAGAAACTCAGTGTGATGCTGGGTAAGTCACTAAACTCTGCCTCAGTTTATTCATCTGTAAAATGGAAACAAAAATAGTAACTATTTTCCAGGGATATTGTGATGATAAAATGAGACAATAACAGGGCACTGGACTTAAAGTTAGGAATACCCTGGGGAAGGTAGGTGTTGCAGTGGATAAAGCACTGGCCCTGGATTCAGGAGGACCTGAGTTGAAATCCTGTCTCAGACACTTACTAGCTGTGTGACCCTGGCAAGTCACTTAACCCCAATTGCCTCACCCCCCCCAAAAAAAAAGAAAAAGTAAAGAAAAGAAAAGAAAAGTCAGGAATACCCAGGTGCACATCTTGCTTCAGACATTTACAATCTGTGTGAACCCATGTAGTCATGCAACTCCTCTGTGCTTCACTGCCCTCAACTACAAAATAAGTGCATTGGACTCAGTAACCTCTGATGTCTCTTCAAGTTTTAAATCTATGATAAAATGACTCATTGCTACCAATAATAATGAATTCATATCAGCTTTAAGAACCTATACTGGAACTCTTTAAGGAGTCAGCTTTGGTCCTGTGTTGTATGCATGCATGCGTGTATGTACATAAGGATATATGTGGATGTACATATACATATATGTGTGTGTATATCTATTTATCATCTATCTATCTATCTATGAAAATTGGAACAGGGCAGCTAGATGGCACAGTGAACAGAGCACTAGGCCTGGAGTCAGAAAGACCTGAGTTCAAATCCAGCCTCAGACACTTACTAGCTATGTGACCCCAGACAAGTCCCTTAAGCCTGTTTGTCTCAGTTTCCTCATTTGTAAAATTGAGCTAGAGAAGGAAATGAAAACCACTCCAGTGTCTTTGTTAAGAAAATAGAAAAGGGGGTTATGAATAGTTGGACATAACTGAAATTACTAAACAACAACAAAGGGTAGTAATTCTAATTCTTGGGCAACTAGGTGATTCAGAGGCTAGAATGACAGGCCTGGAGTCAGGAAGCCTCATCTCCCTGAGTTCAAATCTGGCCTCAGACACTTCCTAGCTTTGTGATTCTGGGCAAATCACTTTATGCTGTTTGCCTCAGTTTCCCCATCTATAAAATGAGCTAGAGAAGAAAACAGCAAACCACTCTAGTATCTTTGCTAAGGAACCCCCAAATGGAGTCATGAAGAGTCAAACACAACTGAAAAATGACTGAACAACAACAAAAAGAGAAAGGATGGTGCAGTAGACCAAGAGCTGGTCTTTGAGTCAGGAAGCCCTGGGACATGACAGAAACAACCACACAACAAATTGGAACAATTGACCAAAGTTAATAAGATGAAATTTAGTAGGGAGAAATAGTTTCCTGTTAGATCACAGAGCTAGAGCAGGAAGGTACCTTCAAGGTCTAATTCCTTAATTTTCCAGATGAGAAGATGGGTCCCAGAAAGACCAAGGTCACATGGATAATAATTTGCAGAATCCTGGGATTTCAAGATCAACACCCTTTCCACTGCAAAATGCTGCCTCCCTACTCTTGGGTTAAAACAAATTAATGTTACAACTACAGTATGTGGGAGATGTTGCTAGATGATAGTTTGTGTGATAAAGATGTGAGGATTTTAATGGACTGCGAGCTTAGCATGAGTCAATAGTGTGACTGGGCAAACATAAAAGTTAATAGGATCTTCAACTTTTTTGGACTCGGTTAAGAGAAGAACAAGTGTCTAGAATGAGTGTCAAGTCCCACTGTATTCTTCCCAAGTCAGACAATATCTGTCATATTTAGTTCTGGGCATGATATTTTAGGAAGAGTGCTGACAAAGTGTAACAAAACAAATTTATTGTGTGAAGAATAGATTGGCAACAACAGGAATTTATTAAACACTTGTCATGTGCCAGGAACTGTGCCGAGTATTGAGGGTTCAAATACAGTCAAAGAAAGACAGCTTCTGTCCTCACAGAGTGGACATTTCAATGAGGGAAGATACATAAAAAAGATCTGAGGGGCAGCTAGGTGGCACAGGGGATAAAGCAAGGGCCCTGGATTCAGGAGGACCTGAGTTCAAATATGGCCTCAGACATTTGACACTTCCTAGCTGTGTGACCCTGGGCAAGTCACTTAACTCCAATTGCCTCACCAAAAAAAAAATTAAAGAGAGAGAGAGAGAGAAAGAGAGAGAGAGAGAGAGAGAGAGAGAGAGAGAGAGAGAGAGAGAGAGAGAATCAGGAACAGTGATAGGAGTGGAATAAAGGTGGTACCATGGCCTGGAGCCATTCTTCCAAACAGAGGCTCCACAAGCAACTCAATATGGGGAGAAGAGGCAAAGTTAAAAGAATAAAGGATATTTAGCCTAAAGAAGGAAGAAGAACTTGCTGCTTGTAGTTAGGTATTTGGAGTTCTGATGGGTGGCAAAGAGACTGTTCTTGTTCGAAGTGCTCCAAAGGGCAGTCAGTACTTGGAGTTAGTCAGAATAGCAGGAAGCTGAAGAGGTGTAGACCAGCCTGCCTGATGTAAGCTTTGTTTTTTTTCCTCTATCAGAGTTGTTAGGAGTAGAATGGATGATATTAAGTAATAGTCACTTCCCTCTAACTAGAGGTCATTAAATAAAGTATGGATGCCCACTTGTCTTCAGTGTTGTGGAGAGGATTCCTGCTAAGGTAGTGGTTGGCCTTTATATATTCAGAGGCACCTCTTTGTTCTTTTATGAGGCTCATTCCTTCATATCTTCTCCTAATCCCTTTTTACCACTGATGAGCACAGGTTGGGTTCCCTCTCCAGCCTCTATTGCCTTATGCCACTCCTTTAGCCCCAAGATTCCCCGATGCCACATTTAATGTGGTTATTTCATGATCCTTCCATGTCATAGTTGTGTTTTTCCAACACTGTAAAATAACTCTTCCTCCTCATTCAGGGTAAGTTGTTGCCTTGAGTAGAAAGCAGGTTGGAAAATATGAACTAGAATATTCAGCACTTCTGGGTAAGGAAAAACAGTGAACAAGAAAATATTCAGTAAAAATGCATTGTACCTGGGGGCAGCTAGGTGGTGCAGTGGATAAAACACTGGCCCTGAGTTCAGGAGGACCTGAGTTAAAATCCAGCCTCAGACACTTGACACTTATCATCTATGTGATCCTGGGCAAATCACTTAACCCTCATTGCCCCCCCCCCAGTACATTTTTACCCACTGTTGTATGCCACTTCAGCTTGATGTTGACTGTTTAGTGACTTGGGTCCTGGCTAAAATTTCCCTATGACAATCACCAGATTTCTTATGTGATCAAACTGGTTTATCTATCTCTTGTGAGTTATAGCGAGCTCTGCCCTCTTTGAGGTGAATCCATCCAAGCTCACCTCGGCACCCCTTCCCAATGAAGCTGGCTATAGCAGCCAGCCTTAGATGGTGTACTTCCCACATGACATTAATGGCACAATTATTTTTGATCATTTTAAATTAAGTTGCAAATGTTTCTGATCCATGGATTCTTCAAGTGAGGCATCAAGTTTCTTGAAGAAGAGAGAAAGGAAAGAGTTTTGAATTTGGGGTTAGAAAGTTTGACTCTTGGAACTGACACTTGTTATTTTCTTGGATACCTAGTCAGAATAACAAGGTTTAAATCCTTTTTCTGCCACCTGTGTTATTTTAAGCACATAGTTACCTTACTCTTTTTAAACTCACCAACATCATCTAACAGAGGTACCATATCTTAATGGATATTCAGAGACCTGGTCTTGGTATTCGAAAAAAACAACTGGGTTCTAGTTCTGATCTCAACATGTACTAAATCACCCTGAGCAAGTCACTTAACATCTCAGTGCACTGAATTGCTATCTAAAATAGACTTTATTTTGTGGGGAAATGAGGGTTAAGTGACTTGCCCAGGGTCACATAGCTAGTAAGTGTCAAGTGTCTGAGGCTGGATTTGAATTCAGGTCCTCCTGAATCCAGGGCCAGTGCTTTCTCCACTGCACCACCTAGCTGCCCCATAAAAATAGATTTTTCAAATTAATTTTATTTTCATGAAGACCTTTCTTCTTTTTCTCAATACCACTCCTACTGAAAGAGTAAGAAAAACAAAATCCTTATTGAAAACATACATAATTAAGGAAAACATATCCCTGCATTGACCATTTCCTCCCCCAAATATGCTTTATTCCATATTCTGAATCTATCACCTCTCTATAAAGAAGTAAGTAGCCTGTTTCACCATGGGTCCTCTGAAATTGCGGTGGTTGGTTAATGTGCTGATAGTGTTCCTTAGTCTTTTAAAAATGGGTTACAGGTTATAGGTTACAGGACAAATGCAAATATACATTTGGAGAGAGAATTTTCTCACTGACAGTTGTATACTGATGAAAGTACAGGATTGGACAAAAACAAAATTCTTTTTTGCGATATGAGTGGATTAACCTAAATAACTCATAAAGTCCCTTCCAAATCTAGATAAGACTTTTACTTTTTCCTCCAGCTAAATAACTAACTTTTTATATATCAGGATTATTTAAAGCAGTATATCTCTATGCAAACTTATAATGAAGTCTCCAAAGTTACAGCATAGACTCCAAATGCAGAGTAGTGTTATACCTACAATTCTCTTTGTACCCACATAATAACTCATATTTATATCATGCTTTAAGGTTTGCAAAGCACTTTACAATTATCCTCTGACTTAATCCTCACACAAAACCTGGCCGGGGGGGGGGGAGATTCTATAATTGTCTCCATTTTATAGTTGAGGAAACTGAGGCAAAGGGAAGTTAAATTACTTCTCCAGTGTCACTCAGCTAATATCTCTGATGTCAAATTTGAACTCAGTTCTTTCTGACATAAATCTGAGGCTGCAGACAGCCTCCAATAATATCATTAGATTTTTATATGGGGTGACTAAGCATCTCCTTTATTTTATTCCTCACTCAGCTACTCAATGGGAATCTGTCCTTTTGTTCTTGAACATGTTCCACTAGTACTTCAAACAAAACAACAACAACAAAAACAACATGTAAATACAAGTCTTAATCTGATGTAAATGTTCCATGAAACAAAGGAAAACAACTTTCCTTTTCCTCTCTTCTATACCCCCTACTATCAATCATTAGATACTAAAGACAGAACTAATAGAAGACAGATTCCTTCATAATGATAGATTTTGGCATTTGAACTACCAAATGTACTTTGAGACCAACTAGACTTTGTGACCATTTCTTCCCTAAATCCCACGATTTACAGCCTGTTATACTGAAATAATATAATGATCTGGAAGCCATTGTTGTATATTTTTATATTTTCTGTCATCCCATATCTTTTTGGGTATATTATAGAAATCTCTGATGTATTATTTTTGTGTATGAATGACTCACAGAAATGTACAAACAGCACAAATGACTCAGGAAGTACCAGCAGGAGATGATTTTCCATAGAGGCTTGTGAGTATGCATTTCTAGGACCAGTTAGGTATGATTCATGTTCAATATAAAGGTTTCCTGATGTCTTTCATTTGT
The DNA here is from genome assembly GCF_019393635.1 of Dromiciops gliroides. Taxonomy (NCBI): domain Eukaryota; kingdom Metazoa; phylum Chordata; class Mammalia; order Microbiotheria; family Microbiotheriidae; genus Dromiciops; species Dromiciops gliroides. Next base: position 233,226,373 of record NC_057866.1, on the reverse strand, counting down.
AGTTATTAGGGCTTTTAAATGCTATACCGCAGATAAAGGTATGTGTTTCAAAAGCAATCCCGAGTGGGTTCCCATGAAAAGCAAAGAAACTAAATGAACTAGGGATGCTTAAAAGTCAGTTTTCTCTCTCTCTCTCTCTCTCTCTCTCTCTCTCTCTCTGTCTCTCTCTCTCTCTCTCTCTCTCTCTCTCTCTCTTTCTCTCTCTCTGTCTCTCTCTCTGTCTCTCTCTGTCTGTCTCTCTCTCTCTCTTCCTCCCTCTCCTCCATCCCTCCACCCCGCTCTTCTTCCCTGAAATGAATACTTGAATAGAGTGACCCAGATGCGATGTCCACTTCTCTTTGTACACCTTTCGAAGAGAAGATTCTACAGCCTGAAGCAATACCATCTTTAGAAAATCTACACACCCTATTATTGGAAGCAAGGATTCCAGGACTTGTATACTAGCAAAAATAATAGCCATAAATCCACTATCAATCAATGACAAAAGTTAAGTAGATTTAATGTCCACTTTTCCAATACTGGGCAATTAAGTATAACATCAGCAACAAGGTCCATTAACAATAGTAATTGTTACTTGCTATGGTCATACAGGATAAGAAAACATATCAAATGAATGGGAAAGACAACAGATTTTATTTATTTTTCTTTCCATCTATATCTTGAGGAGGAAAACAGACCAATAAACTCTTGGAGTTTGTCTAAAAATGGCATCATTTTCTATATTGCCAACATATTGCTTGAATATTCATTTGTATCTACCTTTTTCATCTGCATGTTTCACCTTTATTCCACAAAGTCAAAGTGGCAAAATCCTCTGCGTACACCTATGCTTTTAGGTTTCCAATTAGTGGCAGAGATCACTGTTAAACGTCTGGCAAAGAACATTGCAATAAATGGATGCTCACTACATTGCTAGGGGCAGCAGCCGGGAGCACTGCACAGACATTCTTCCAGTCCCCCAGGTTTGAGACCTCAGAGTTGTCCTTGCCTCTTAATTAACCAATCAATCAATAAGCATTTCTTAAATTCCTAATATGTGCTGGGCATTGTGCTAGGAAGTGCTATCACCAAAACAAGGAACCAACATTCTATGAAGGGAAACAATATGTCCATGTAATGTAAATGCAGAATATGAGGGGTAGAAGACATGAAATCAATTCAAAGTTTTGAAGGATGTGGGAGATTCTAAAAAGAGGACATAAAGAGAGTCCAATCCAGGTATGGGTGACAGCCTAACCAAAGTCTGATGGAGAAGAAGAAATGTGAGAGTCTAGAAAGTAGCATGCTTTGGTTAAACTATAGGGTTTGTGAAAAGGATTATTGTGGGAAGGTAGAATGGAATCATTTTATGAAGGGATTTAAGCATCAAATAATGACTGAATTAAAAAAGAAATTAAGTGTTGTTATGTTGCCTACAATGTAGTAAATGTTAAGTGAGTCAGTCAACAAGATTTATTAAATACTTACTATGTGTTATATGCTGTGCTAAATATACAATACCTGACTTGAGGGCAGAGACCATCTTTTCAATCAATCAACAAATGTTTATTAAGCATGTGCCTAGCTTGTGCTAGGCATTGTGCTACACATCAATTTTATATATCTATATATCCATATATATGTATATAAGTGCTGGATATGCAATACCTTCCTTAAGGGCAGAGACCATCATTTCAATCAATCAATAAATGTTTCTTAAGCATGTGACTAGCCTGTGCTAGGCATTGTGCTACACATCTATTAGATAGATGATAGATAGATAGATAGATAGATAGATAGATAGATAGATAGATAGATAGATAGATAGATAGATGTAGATATGTATATACACATACACATATATCCACATCCATATAAATGGATATATATGGATATATATGTAGATATAGATACCTATATATATCTACATATATATGGATATATAGATATATAAAATTGATGTTTAGTACAATGCCTAGCACAGGCTAGTCACATGCTTAATAAACATTTATTGATTGATTGAAAAGATGGTCTCTGCCCTCAAAGCACTTATTGTACAGCCAGCACTTAGCACAGTGTATAACACAGGCTAGGCACATGTTTAATAAACATTTATTATATATAATATTATATTTATAATATATCTTTATCATATATACACATAAATATATGTGTGTATATATGTGTATATATTTATTACAAAACTTCAAAAATCTTTGAAAGACGCAAAACCAGAAATAATTCTGTTCAACTATCCTTTGATAATAAGCAACAATCAAAACATTGGTCAGTCATTTTGAGCATTAAATATCTTCTGTGTTCCAGGAACTATGCTGAGCACTGGGGATACAAACAAAGATAAAACTGCCTCTTCTCATTCCCATACTATAACAATAACCTTCTGGCTGGTCTCCCTCTCTCAAGTCCTCCCCACTCAAGGCTAACCTCCACCCAGATGTCAAATTGATTTTCCTAAAGCACATGTCTGACCTGGTTGCCCCCTACTCAATAAACTTCCAGTGGTTCCACATTTCCTCCAGGTTCAAATATAAAATTCTCTGTTTGGCATTCAAAGCCTTCAATGGCCTAGCCTACCTAACACCTTTTTTGATTAAGTGACAGTGGGCCACTTGCTGTTCTTTGAATAAGACACTCCATCTCCTGACACATTGCATTTTCACTGGATGCCTCCCATGCATGGCCTGATCTCCCTCCTCATCTCCATCTCCTGGTTTCTCTGGTTTCCTGCAAGTCTTATGTCTTCTTTCTATTCATTATTTTCCATTTATCCTGCAAATAACTTGTTTGTACACAATTGTTTACATTCTGTACCTCTCCCACCACCCAAGATTGTAAACTACTCAGGGGTAGAGACTCTGATTTGCCTTTATTTCCCCAGTGCTTAAAATAGTTCTTGGCACAAAATAGGCACTTAATAAATGTTTATTAACTGACTTATGCTTGCCAAAAATGTTCTCAACTGTGATGGAGGAGATCCAGGGCAGAGTCCAAATAAAAGAAGCATCACCAGTGGATGTTAAGGTCCTTCATGCATTCCTTACTGTGGCTTCCATTGGGCTGGTGGCATCAAATCTCAGAATACTGCAGAAACTTCCAAAATATCCCTAATAATGTAAGAGTTTAACCTCACTATCTTCACAGGAAAGGTCAAGTGGATGAAAAATTTCTATGACTCAGTTTATGACCTGCATTTGAATGGAAAACTTCTAGGGTTTATTCATCAATATGACTACCTGAGACAAACAAAAAGCATGTTTAATTATCTCAAGCACACAGGGAAATAAATGCCCATCTTGTTAAATGCAAATATTTGATTAATGTTGTTTCATGGCAGTAAGATATAGAGTGCAGTAATATCTGAAGAACTGAAAGTGAATATCACATGGAAGGAAATGGAGAAGTGCATAGTGGATAAGATCAAGCTTCAACACAGAATCAATGAGGTAATTCACAGAATAGTAGTCGATAGTGTTATAAAGGAACTATATAATAAAATATAGGCTTATTACATGGAGAAGAAAACACTACTGTTACCCATCATATGTCAACAAAAAGTAAGGAAGTACTCTAGCAGATTTAGTAGACCTGAATGAACTCACAGGAGGCTATGGACAATAGTCATATGTGTCTAGAAGGGTTACAATCTGCATCACTAGAGGGTACTCACAAATCAAGATCCCAGATGCATTTCAGTATTGACTTTTAATTTTGCAGATGATTATCTGGTTATACACTAACACCTGATTCAGAGAGAAGTCATGCACCACTAATGAATTGTTTTTTGTCTATTAAAATAATAAATTTCATTTTATCATGTTACTTGAGCTTACCAATCTAATACCACCCACCTCTCTCCCTATGCTATTGTTTTTTTTTTGTTGTTGTTGTTGTTGTTGTTGTTTGTTTGTTTTGTTTTGTTTTAGTAAGGCAATTGGGGTTAAGTGACTTGCCCAGGATCACACAGCTAGTAAGTGTTAAGTGTCTGAGGCCGGATTTGAACTCAGGTACTCCCGAATCCAGGGCAGGTGCTCTATCCACTGTGCCATCTAGCTGCCCCTCCCTATGCTATTGTAATGATTGGAATGACGCCACCTGCTGGAGACTTACTGTAGAAAAGCTGCACCATGAGGCGAACGTCTCTGAGGGCAAGACCATGGGTCTTGTCTTTGGCATGAGGAAGGGACGTTTGCTGGTGGGAGGAAGAAGGGGGAGCCGGGCGCTCTGCCTTTCTCTTTTTTCCTGAGGATGCTTTTAGAGAAGGAAGCTAGAAATGTGCCCTCCCTTTAACAGATAGGAATCTAGGCCTTTTCTTCTCTCTTTACCAAATTCTTATTCTCCTTAATAAATGCTAAAAAGCCTAACTCTTGCTAAAGCTTATAATTTATTGGTGACCACTCATTAGCTATTTTAAACAGACTAGCTAGAATTTTAGCTTTAACACTATACTTGCCCTTATGGGGCAGAATCTGGAATACGTCAATTTATCTTGAAGGATATTTTTAAATTCTTCATAGAATTTTCCTAGCTTTTACCCTATGCAACCAAAGTTGGCACTTAAGCTATATTGATTTTTGTAATAGATTTTGTTTTGCAAATATTTATTATGAGCACTACAAAACAAGATGGCCAAATGGGCAGGCTTTCACTATGCTTCACCTTCCTTCTGGCTTCTGGCTCTCTTCTATATTGAGAATGAGAAAATGAAGGTGATTAAATGTTTAGACTAGTACTAATATTCAATCATATATCATTGATGGACAGTTTAGTATTTAGAGTGTAAGGAGTTAACAATTTTAGATGGTCTAAGAAATGATTCTTAGCATCTTCTCTCTCATTTTCTGCCTCTAGATAACATCACTACAGGAACAGAAAAGGAGCACAGATAATTGAAGGTTTTTAATTTTGTTAATTTTTATTCAGTTGTATTTTTGGCTAAGGAATTTATTAACAAGTGGTCTATTGATGAGCTTGTCTGAACTCGTCCTGACATATTTTGGCCAAGCGTACAGTCTGCTTACAGAACTCAATGTCTTTCGTGAAAGCTTTGCCTACAGACTATAAACTATGTGCTGTATTTTAAATTTTGCCCCCATGTGCCTTTCTGTGGCCATTAATAACATCTTTTTGGAAGAAAAATATCCTTCCCTGTCTGGACTCCTCAAGATCTTTCTCCCTTCATTTTCAGGCCTTTTGCCTCTACTTTGGCAGTGCCTTCTTACTTCTGGAATTATGATAATAGCTTTCAGAAATCTATGTATTGGGGTCAGCTAGGTGGCACAGCTGATAAAACACTAGCCCTGGATTCAGGAGGATCTCAGAGCAAATCTGTCCTCAGACACTTAACACTTGCTACCTGTGTGACTCTGGGCAAATCACTTAACCTTTATTGCCCTGAAAAGAAAAGAAAGAAAGAAAGAAATCTATGTATCCTTCCCTCATACATAGAATCCTTGGCTATCTTCAAGCTTCAGAAGAAATACCATTTTCTGCCAGAGGTTTTTCAGATTCTCCAGCTTCCTTCCCCCATCCCAAATTACTAGATAGAGTCTTTGCCTTCAAAGTTACCATTATCTACACCATATAAATCTTATATGCACATAGTTGTTTGCCTTTCTTTGTATCCCTACCCGTTAGAACATTGCCTGACACATGAGTGATTAATAAATACTTAGTGACTGATTGATTCAAAGTGGCAGATTTCCTATCTATCCAAAAGCGGAAGGGTCTCTCTTGGGAGGTTATGGTTTTCCTTCACTAGAGGTTTTCAAATACAAGTTATATAACTATTTGTTAGACTTCCTCTAGAGGGCATTATTCTTTAGCTATAGGTTAGGCAAGATGGCTCTTCAGTTTCCTCCCATTTCTGAAATTCAAGTATGGCATGGTATGGTATTGTACAGTATTGTATCACATTTAGTGGCTAGCATTGCTCCTATTTGTACATTGGTTTTACAGTATACAACCGACATCTGGACTCCTGACTCTCAGGTGCCTGAGGTACAGCAATTTAAAACTGTTAAAAATTCTCTTCCCTGAGCCCAATTTCTTTATGGTACCAGCAATGAGTCCCCTAGGAAAGAGAACTTCCTTTTCTATTCTCAAATGCTGTCCATTCCCCTATGTCCCTGTTTTTAGTTCCCTTTACCAAAGTGGTTGGTTTTCCTTTCTTTCTTCCTTTCATCTTTCCTTCCTTCCTTCTTCCTTCCTTCTCCTTTTTTTTTCTTTCTCTATGTATATATCTACCATGTGCTTCTAAATACACACATGCATATGTAAAAAAAGGAGTTTTGGGAAGAAGGGTAACTCGAACTTTTATATATATTTATATATACATATATACATACATACATATATACATATATATATATATATATATACTGAGGGGCAGCTAGATGGCACAGTGGATAGGGCACTGGCTCTGGAGTCAGGAGTACTGGCCTCAGACACTTCACACTAGCTGTGTGACCCTGGGCAAGTCACTTAACCCCAATTGCCTCACTAAATATATATATATATATATATATATATATATATATATATATATATATATATATATATATATATATGTTTTTTGAAGTTTGTCCAATTCACTGAAAATTCTTAGCAATTTTATAGTCTCTTCTGGGGAACCATCATAAATCAATGAGAGAATGTATCCTGAGCCATTGGGAATTAACAAACTCACTGAAGCATATGATGATTCACAGAAATTCCATTCAGAAAACCTTTATAAGTCTACAATCATGCTTTGCCTAAGAGGGTCAACCTTTGCTTGGAACAATATAATTTTCCTCTAGTTGTTCTGTCTAAAGTGAATTAATTTTTCATCTAAATTCTCAATTGTGTGTATATATTTATATACATGTACAGGTAAAGTGTATGCAGATATATTACATACACATGTATCATACATATTACACAAACATACATACCTGCATTCAAGGAACTTGCATTCTAATAGAGAAAGAAAACATGAAACAAAAATGCTATGTCCAGATATATATGTGCTGATCTCAGCATGAGGCACTAGCAGTGGGCAGATAGGAAAAGGCTTCTGAGGAAAGAGTACAGGGTGGTGGTAAAGAACATGGTTTTAAAATTATACCTACAGACCCAGTTACACCTGAACTTCATTCAATTAATTGTCTACAGAAGCTAAGGGCTTAGAGTCATTCCTCAAAAAGAAACAGACTAAATACTTTTGTTGGCCATAATGATCCTCTACCTGACCTATTAAAAATTGTTATATTAGCACTGTGCATTACTTTTACCAAGTAGACTTTTTTTTTTTTTTTGCAAAACATCTCCACATTAGACAGGTTGTGAAAGAAAACATACAAAAACAAAACTTCATATAGAGGAACTAACAGAAAAATAATGTTTCAATTTGAATTCAGATGCCTTCAGTTCTCTTTCTCTGGATGGACTGCATTTTTCATAAGACCTTCAGAGTTGTCTGGGATTGTTGCATTACTGAAAATAACCAAGTCAATCACAGCAGATCATCTTACAATATTGCTGTTATGGGGGCAGCTATGTGATACAGTGGATAAAGAACCGGCCCTGGATTCAGGAGGAACTGAGTTCAAATCCGGCCTCAGACACTTGACACTTAGCAGCTACATGACCTTGGGCAAGTCACTTAACCCTCATTCCTCCACCAAAAAAACCCAACCCAAAATACCCCCCCCAATAATATTGCTGTTATTTTGTATATAGTGCATTTCACTTTGCATCAGCGCATGTAGGTCTTTCCAGATTTTTCTAATAGCATCCTACTCATCATTTTTTCTTAATAGTAAACTACATTTATATTGTACTTTAAAGAGAGATTTCCTTACCATAAACCCATATGGTGGGTTATTGCAACAACAGTAAAAGATAACATTTATATAAAACCTTATACCTGAAAAAGAATTTTCTTTAAAATAGCCCAGCAAAGTAAGCACCATATATTTTGTCAACATCATCATCCATCAATCCTTCTCATCAATCAATCCTCATCTTCAGCCAATCATCATCAATCCATCGATCATCATCATTTTACATTACTCTTGAGTCTGCATCAAAATTTTTTCACAATTACTATTAACAGTTTCCCTCCATCCTATTCCCTCCCCCATGATATTTACTCTATTTTCTATCTTCTTTCACCCTATCCCTCCTCAAAAGTGTTTTGCTTCTGACTGTCCTCTCCCCCACTCTGCCCTCCCTTCTTTTGCCCCTCCCTCCTTATTCCCTTCCCCTCCTACTTTACTGCAGGGTTACATAGATGATTCTACCCAACTGAGTGTCTATGTTGTTCCCTCCTTCAGCCTACTCTGATGAGAGTAAGGTCTTTGAGCCAATTCTGATGAGTGTAAAGCTCATTCACTGCCCTATTCCTCCCCCATTTCTCTCCCATTCCATAAACCCTTTCCTTCCTCTTTCATATAAGATTTCACTCCATTCTACCTGTCCCCTTCAAATTCTCCAAGTGAAATCCTGTCCCCCCTCAATTTTACCCTAAATATGTCATCATGGGGCATCTAGATGATACAGTGGACAAAGTACCCACCCTGGACTCAGGAGGACCCAAGCCTAAATCTGGTCTCAGACATAAGACATTCACAAACTCTTCAACCCCAGGCATGCTACCCAACACTGACCACCCCACAAAACAAACAAACAAACAAACAACAACAACAAAAATGATAAACAAAGAATAAATTCTTTAGAGATATCATCCCTTCACAATTAATTCCCACCTGTGCCCTCTGTCTAAATATGTTCCTATCATGTGTCCTAATACTAAGATAGTTCTTATGAGTTAGATGTATTCTCTTCCCATGTAGGAATGTAAAGTTTAACCTTTAAACATCTCTAGTGATTTCTTTTTCCTGTTTACCTTTGTATGCTTCTCTAGGGTCTTGTATTTGAAAGTCACATTTTCTATTCAGTTCAGGTCTTTTCATCACCAATACCTAAAAGGCCTCTTTTTCATTGAAGTCCCATTCCCTCCTCACCCCCCCCCAAAAGATTATTCTCAGTTTTGCTGGGTAGGTAATTCTTGATTGTAATTCCCATCCCTTTGCCCTCAGGAATATCATATCCCATGCCTTCTAATCCTTTAATGTAGAAGCTGCTAGATCTTGTGTTATACTGACTGTAGCTCCACAGTACTTGATTTTTTTTTTTCGTTGTTTGCAATATTTTCTCAAACTGAGAGCTCTGGAATTTAGCTATAATATTCCTGTAAATTTTCATTTTGGGATCTCTTTCAGGAGGTGCATGTTGGATTCTTTCAATTTCTATTTTATCTTCTGTTTCTGGAATATCAGTGCAATTTTTCCTGTCTATTTCTTGGAAGGTGATATCTAAGCTCTTTTTTTAATCCTGGTTTTCAAGTAGTCCACTAATTTTCAAATTATCTCTCTTGGATATATTTTCCAGATAAGCTATTTTTCCAAGAAGATATTTTATATTTCCCTCTATTTTTTAAAAAATACATTTGGATTTGCTTTATTGTGTCTTGGTTTCTCATTATGTCACTAGCTTCCATTTATTCAATCCTAATTCTTAGGCAATTATTTTTCCCAGATAGCTTTTTCCATTTGGCTTTTCAAACTGTTGCCTTTAAAAAAAAAAAGTATTTCATTTATTTATTTTTTCCATTACATGTAAAGATAGTTCTCAACTTTTGTTTATGCAAGCTTTCCAATTTCAGATTTTTCTCCCTCCCTCTCCCCTCCCCCAGACAGCAGGTATTCTGATATAGGTTTTTATATATATATGATCCAAAAGTGGTATTGCTGGGTCAAAGGGTATGCACAGCTTTATAGTCCTTTGGGCATAATTCCAAATTGCTCTCCAGAATGGTTGGATCAGTTCACAGCTCCACCAACAATGCAGTAGTGTTCCAATTTTTCCACAGCTTCTCCAACATTTATTATTTTCTTTTTTTTTTTTTGTCATTTTAGCCAATCTGATAGGTGTCAGGTGTTACCTCAGAGTTGTTTTAATTTGCATCTCTTAAGGAATAGTCTACCTTTAAGATCTTTAGAAAGGAAAACAGTTTATGACCAAACAAGAGATAGAGAATATTATGAAATGCAAAATGGATGATTTTGATTACATTAAATTAAAATGTTTTTGTACAAACAGAAGTAATGCATCCAAAATTAGAAGGGAGGCAGAAAGCTAGGAAACAATTTTTATGGCCAGTACTTCTGATAAAAGCCTCATTTCTAAAATATATAGGAAACTAAATCAAATTTATGAGAATCCAAGTCATTCCCCAATTGAGAAATGGTTATAGGATATGAACAAGCAGTTTTCTGTTGAAGAAATCAAAGATATCTATTCCCATATGAAAGCTGTTGCCCTTTTTCCCCCCATGACTTTCCTGCATCCCTTTAATTTTTTTCTTTACCTCTCTAACTTTATCTTCAACGTTCTTTTTGAACACTTCCATAGACTGAGACCAATTAATATTTTTTCTCAGAAGCTTTAGATGTAGGCTTTGAATTTGTTATCTTCTTCTGAGGTTGCACCTCGATCTTCCTTGTCACTGAAAAAGTTTCTATAGTCCACATCTTTCTCTGTCTGCTCATTTTGCCTGCCTATTAACTCCTTCTTAAAGTGGGGGCAATGCTTCCAGGCTGCACTGTCCCTACATTCAGGGGGTCCAAGGTGGTATAATTTAAGAAGGGGTAGATTCTTCACTTGCCTGGTCTGTGCTCTGGTCTGTATATAACCCCAAACCAATTTTCTTTCCAACCAGGAAACAAAATTTTGTTTGCTGTGGTTGATAGCTCCAGTGAGCCTGTGTCCCCTCCCCCCACCCCCAACTGAGTGGCCACTCAAGATTGCTTACAGGTTCTCAGCAGGGATAGAACAACTGAATTCCACATCAGCTCCAGCAGAGACCTTGCAATTTCTTCCTGGCCAAATGTTTGACCCTTTCACCAGACTGAACTTAGATCCAGAAGATGCTTGTGCTGCAGCTGATTCAGAGGCTCAGGGGGTAAATTTCTCTGGCAAGAACTTCCTGGGGCTGGATATTTGATGGCTTGGCCCAGTTCTGTGATACCAGCCTGGGGCTGGTCTGTGTTGGCACAGCCATGGGGTTGGACTCCACTCTCACCCCGGCACAATAGCCCCCTCCTTCTGACCTTCTAAGCTGTCTTTGGCTGGAAAATAATCTCAGCCCATCCTTTTGTTGATTCTGCTGCTCCATGAATTGTCTTATGGCATGATTTGGAGTTTTTTGGAGTGATTGTGTCAGCAGCTCTGAGAGGTTACTGCCTTTCCTCTGCCATCTTGGCTCTGCCCTTCCCCACCCTCCTCCAAACCAGACATCTAAAAAAAATGTGGATGAAGGTCTTGGGTCAATTTCCACACAAAGTAGCTGAATGTGGTGCCCAAAACTCCAGGTAGAACATTATAATGCATCTAGTCTCTGTTTTACAGGGTGGAGTTTCCTTTCCTAAGTGGAATTAACAATCTTTGGCTTCAAAAAAGTAAAGAGGATCCAGTGAAAGATACAAAGGAAGGGTAGAGAGATATTTTCTTTGAAACATACACATACACATATACATACTCATACACATACACATATATGTATGTGCACATGCAAATGCACATACACATACAATACAGACACAAAGATACCCCACTCCCTTGTGGTCTTAATAAAGAATATTGTGAATATTTTTGATAAAATTAAACAGAAAAAGAGAGCAGCTTTCAATGTAGTGGGCCAATATAAAAATCAGAATGACATAATAGTTACAAACAAATTTGTTCTATGCTCAAATGCATTGTGAGTATCCTTTTATACTTAAGGTATGGTTTACTCTGTAGTAATAAATCACTTTATTTCCATCTCATCACAACTAAGTATCCTCATCTGTTGTAACTCCACTGTGGCTAAAGCTTACTTTTCTTTTTATCTTTTTTTTTTTTAATTTGGTGAGGCAATTGGGGTTAAGTGACTTGCCCAGAGTTACACAGCTAGTAACTATTAAGTGTCTGAGGCTGGTTTTGAACTCAGGTCCTCCTGAATCCAGGGCCAATGCTCTATCCACTGTACCACCTAGCTGCCCCTAAAGCTTACTTTTCCATCAAGAAGTTAGTAAACCCTGATGAGACCATTAAAATACACTATTAGTCAAGGTTGCAATAGCACTACTATCAAAACTTTCTTCTTAAAAAAAAGTTCTTCTTTTTCAAATATATAAATGTATTATCAAAATAGCCTTCTACTTCAGCAACTTGAGTTCCATGCTAAACACTTCTTTGAAAAAAAAAAAAAAGAAGAAGAGAGGAGAGAGCTAGGTGGCACAGTGGATAAAACACCAGTCCTATCAAATCCAGCCTCAGACACTTGACACTTATTAGCTGTGTGACATTGGGCAAGTCACTTAACCCAGATTACCTTACAAAATTATTAAATAACATTTTAAAAAAGGGAAGGGGAGATGTGGGAATACATGAAACCCTCTGTCACTTTGTCTATATTTTAAATTATAGAATCTGGTGAAGTGAAAGGGTGATAGATTGATAGCTGGAAAGATCTTTGGAGATTATCTAAACCAACCCTGACCTTTCATAGATGAGGAAAATGAGACCAATAAAATTAAATAACTTGCCAGCAACAAGGTGAAGAGCCTACATCCTCCCACTTTGAATCCAAAATTCTTTGTGCTTCATTCTCCTGACTCTCGACCAAAAGGGTCTGCTCAGATTTTCAGTTAGAGGGTTGCTTTTGTCGCAGAATTGTAGCTGCATTCCAAATTCTATTACATTGCCAGGAATAGAGTGTCATAAATTCTTCTCAGGTTTGTGTAAAAAACAAAACAAAAAACAAAAACATTGTTGATCATCTCAGCTATTTCTTTGGATTAAAATAAATCCTCAGGTGAAACCCATTAAACAATTGGGTGGGTAGATCCATTTGCATTGATAATTTTACCATTAGAAATTCTTCACTACTTTTCACACAAATAAAATCAGATCTAAATAAATGGAAAAAGATAAATTGTTCATGGGTAGGCCATGATAATATAATAAAAATGACAATTCTAAATTTACTTTTTCAGTGCCATACCAATCAAACAACTAAAAATATTTCATAGAGCTAGAAAAAATAATAACAAAATTCATATGGAAGAATGAAAAGTTAAGAATATCAAGGGCAGTAATGAAAAAAAATGCAAAAGAAGGTTGACTAGCTGTACCAGATCTAAAATTATATTATAAAGCAGCAATCATCCAAACTATTTGGTACTGTTTATGAAATATAGAGGTGGATCAATGGAATAGGTAAGGCATACAAAACATAACAGTAAATGAATATCACAAGCTTCTTTTTGATAAACACAAAGATTCTAGATGCCAGCATAAGAATTCATTATTTGACAAAAACTGCTGGAAAAACTGGAAAATAGTATGGCGGAAACTAAGCATAGACCAACATCTTACACTGTACACCAAAATAAAATCAACATGGGTACAAGATCTAGACATAAAGAGTAATATGATAGGAAAATTAGAAAAGGAAGGAATAGTTTATTTGTCAGATCTATGGAGAAGGGAAGAATTTATGACCAATTATGAGATAGAGAACATTATGAAATGCAGATTGAATAATTTTGACTATATTAAATTAAAAAAAAAACATCTGCACAAACAAAACCAATTCAAGAAAGATTAGAAGGAAAGCAGAAGGCTGGGAAACAATTTTTACAGCCAGTGTTTCTGATAAAGGCCTCATTTCTAAAATATGTAGGATTCTAAAGCAAATTTGTAAAAATACAAGCAATTCCCCAGTTGAAAAATGGTCAAAGCATATGAACAGGTGGTTTTCAGAGGATGAAATTGAAGCTATCTACAGCCAAAAATGTTCTCAATCACTACTGATTAGAGAAATGCAAATTAAAACAACTCTGAGGTGCCACCTCATACTTCTCAGACTGGCCAATATGACAGAAAAGGAAAATGATACATTTTGGAGAAGATGTGGGAAAATTGGAACACTAATACACTGTTGGTGGAGCTGTGAACTGTGGAATCTGAATGCAGATTGAAGCATACTATTTTCATTTTTGTTGTTGCTTCTTTGTTATTGTTGTGTTTATTCTTTGTTGCATTTTTCCTTTCTGTTCTGATCCTTCTCTTAACATGACTAATGTAGAAATTTATTTAATATGATTGTAATGTATAACCTATATCATATTGCTTGCTGCTCTCAGGAGGGGTGAGGTAAGGGAGGGTGGAAGAAAAATTTGGAACTCAATAAAAAGTGTTTACTTGTAATTGGGAAAAATAAATTAAAAAGGAAACTTCACTAATTTCATTGTCACAGTCTTCATATTATTTTCACATCATAAGAATAACTAATGGACATTTATATAGAAGTCTATGGTTTAGGGGAAGATAAAAGACTTGAGAAAACTAAGTGTACAAATACAGTAATTGGACAGCTAGTTGACACAGTGGAATTCAGAACTTGGCCTGGAGTCATGAAAAATCTGAATTCAAATCCAGGCTTAGATACCAGCTGTGTGACACTAGGCAACACATTTACTCTTGTTTTCCTTAATATACTGGAGAAGGAAATGGCAAACCACTCTAACATCATTGCCAAGAAAACTCCATGGACAGTATGGTCCATAGGATCATGAAGAGTCATACAAGACTGGACTACCGAGCACACTTTCACAAAGCATTTTACATGTTATCTCATGTTATCTTCACAACAGCCCTGTAAGTTAAGTGCTATTACTATCCTCACTTTAAAGATGAGTAAACAGAGGATTTAAAAATCACATGCCTTTTCTCGAGTCACAAATTTCATAGGTTTCTGAGGGAGGATTAGAACTCAGGTCTTACTGAAAATTCATGGCACTAACAAAACAATTAATTGTAAACAATAACAAAATAATTATGGTAATATCATTATGGTAATAATATCATTATTAGCAAAGATTTCTCATTTGCACTGCAGACCACATATTTTACCAATAGTATTCTCTATTGTGGAGGGAGTATAACATAGTAAGAAGCTTTGAACCTAGTGTCAGGTAAAACCTTAATTAAAATCTTTCCTTTCTCTTCCCTTGCCTGGACTATTTCAATAGCCTTCTAATTTTCCTTTCTTATTCTAGTCTCTCCCTTTTCCAATGCAACTCTTTGTCCTAACTGTGACATTGATATTCCTAAAGCAAAAAGAAGTTTCAGAGGCAAGTAAGAGTAGAGAAGGTGGTCATGTTGAACCCAAGTAGAATTTGGAATTTGATATAGGAATAAGTGATTTGAGGGTAGAGGATAATATCAACTCAAAATGGTTAGGCACAATATCATCATTGCAAATGCAAGAAAGTAAGGTGGGGGTGACTGGGAAAGTAGAGTGACAAAGTAATTAGAGGTAACATTAAGGTTACAGAAAGAATAGGTTTAGGGACAATGGAGGGAGAGAGTTATGGGTAGGAGCTTATTGTCAAATGGAACAATTTAAAAGTTCTCGATTATTGCCATCAGAATCTGGGTAAAGTGCTAAAGGCCCTGGAGTCAGGAAGACTCAACTTCCTGAATTCGAATCTGGCCTCAGACATTTACTAGCTGGGTGACCATGGGCAAGTCACTAAACCCTGGTTGTCTCAATTCCTCATTTGGAAAATAAACTAGAGGAGGAAATGTCAAAACACTCCAGTATCTTTGCCAAGAAAACCCCAATGGGGTCATAAAGAGACTAACATGACTGAAAGGACTGAACAACAGTGAATCTTACAGGTGAGTGGGTAATGAATGATGGTGGAGAGTGCAGGATCTAGAAACGAAAGCAGAGAGTTTGTCACTTCTACATCTGATCTAGTATAGCAGAGGACAGCATAGAAGGTGACTCCAGTTTCAGACAGAGTGGCTAAGGATTTTTAGAGGGGAACCAGACTTCCATATGTGTAAGATGGAAGGGCTATGAGAAAAAAGGAACCAATACAAGGGGTGATTTGTAGGCAGTAGAGTGGGATTTTCAGAAGGCAAAATGATAGAGGAAAGCAGGGAAAGACAAGGATACACATGAGGGGTAGGTCTGCCTCTGATGGGGTAGGGATGAGGTAGTATAAGTGTGGTACAGCATTAAGGGAGCTTATGTCTAGTCCATCTTTTACTCTGGATCACAGGGACATGAAGAAGACAAAATATCTTCTTAGTAATAGGAAGTAGAATGACACAGCTTCCCCAGTAAGCAATGGTCACTTTTAAATAGGTGAAGCCAAGCATGGACCCACTTGAGAATAATACAGGCTAGAATGGATTAAGTATATAGGAAAGGTCCAAAGTGCTTTGGACCAAGAGGGGAAGGACTTTTAGAGCTAAAGGCAGAGCTGTAAAGAGAATGGGGCATATAGGGTAGAAAATGTAGAATGTATCAAGAGCATCTACCTGGAGATTCTTTCTCCCATACTTACCCTACCCACATTGCCACTGCTGATCTCACTCACAGGGAGCTTTCATCCATGTCTTTCTATACCTTTTCAATGTTCCCCTTTCCAGCAGCAATGTACTTCTTCCTCTTGGCAGTGGGAAATTTATCAGAGTATAAACTTCTGAGCATCTCAGGTTATATTTCCTTCCCTTCAGGATGTTATGTCTACCTCGCCCTTGATCCAGGTGAGAATTGTGTTATTTATGGCTCTGACTGAAAGATATTAAAGATCAACCACATCCACCTAATTTTACTGAAATTCTTCTAGGAATCTGCAATGACATTGATGTGGTCGTCCTCTCCAATGGTAAAAACCACAGCCTATACAAGTCTGCCCATCTAGTGAGACCCATGACTTTGTACTTCTATAAGTCTGCCACTGAGGGTCTACCCAACATTCTGGAAGCCTTTTTCACTTTCTCTTAATACTAGAAGGATACTATTGTAATACTCTCCACCTGACTCTCTACCTGGTACAGCTAACCTTTCTTATGTAACCAGTCCTTCTTTTATCATCTCTTTCCTTGATAAAAAAATCTTTTGTTTCTGTATTTTTTCAAAATTCCCCATTGACAAGGTATTGCGTCAAGCTTATATGTGCCATACAATCTCCATATGATATTAATTTGTAATTCTTCAGAGACTTGCAATGCCTGACTCACTGATACAGAAATACTAATAAAATGATAAGCCTTTTTTTCCCTAGGAAGCTTGCATTTTCCTGAAGGCAATGCAAATTCTCTTTTCCTGTTCCAGGGAACAGGCTCCAATTCACTGTTTATGTATACTGTCTGTTAGGTATAAAGAGATAAACATGCTGAGAGATCAGTTCTATGGATTTCTATCCAAATTCATGTTGTGATCTGGACAATAAACATTCTTCATCCATATGGTGTTTTCCCTGTGGATGGTCAAGTAAATATTTTGAGTGGTTATAGATCTCATCCAAGAGAAATCTGCATGGTTCTAGTGCTTGATGTAATAAATGCAATGTCATTTGTAACAAGTGTAACTGGAAGACTTTTCATCTGCAGAAAATTCCTCTTCAAATTGGACATTATGCTGGATCTCCTGCATCACAGTGGTGAACAGCTTTAGTAAGGATGTATTTGCCTATTTTATGTCTTTCTTGGTGTCTATGATCAAAAGATTAGTAAAAAGTCCCCCCCCGCCATTATCATGTCTTTAAAATAATTTTGAATAGTTTTAATGTCTGAATGTGAAATAACTTGTTCAAGAAGAGATTTTTAGAGCAGCATTTTCCTCTATTAAATATATATTTTTCATAATCTACAAACAAGAAGCAGAGTAGAATCTTAGGCTCCCTATATTTTTTGATCAACTATGAAATGATAAAGATAAGGTTCTTATTCGCTACTAGTATACACATTGAGGATGTTTTCAAATCATGAAAATATGGCTGATAAAGCTTTTATATATTGAAGGAGAGTAGGCATAAAGGGTGATGATAGCTTATACAATATTTTCTTGGTTTCCATATATATATTTTTAATTTATAAAAGCTGAGGTTAGTTTTCCATGTCTTTGGTATCTTTCCTTCCTACACATACCTTTGATATTGATCCCTTAAAGCCTTTCCAGTTTTTTTTTTTCTTCCAGCTTGAATCTATTGTCTTTTGTAGATGTGTAGGATACAATAGTGGTGAAGAAATCAGACAAGCTTTCTTGAATGGCATAACATTTGATCTGAAAGGATGAGTAGGTTTTAGAAAATAACAAAACATCTCCAGGGACATGTCAGCTGTAGTTCATGGTATGCTGTACTAAAGAGGAATATCTGGATTCAAATTCCACCTCTAACACTTACTAGGTATATGAACATAAGTGATTCAATCAGCTTACTTCTCTGAGCCTTGGTTTTCTCATTTCTAAAATAGGCAAAATAAATGCTTCACTGAGAATATAAAGTGAAACAGCTTCGCAAACTTGTACTCTCAATATTTAGTACAGTATCTGGCTTGCAGAAAATACTCCATAAAATGTTTATCCATTGATTTAATGCATTATATCAGTTATTTTTCACAGACATTGTGTGCCTTTTCTATAATATAAACATTGCTATGTATTTTTGTTCCATCTTGTGGTAAAAATTATGGTATAGATAATGTTGCAATTTTTTGGCTGAATCATGCACATGGTACTGAGCAGCTTTTGAAGGACCTCCCCTTTTGGGGGAGGAAAAGCTGAATTCCACCTGAAGGGAGGGAACTTCTGGTAGGTGGGGCATGTTCAAAAGCTCACTGGCGAATAGTCTGGTGGTGTCCTGGACCTAGCAGTGGCACGTGTTTTGCTCTGTTTCTGGTAACTGCTCTTCTGATGATTACCTGTAGACTGACCAGGGTTGGTGAGTTTTAATTATGGAAAACCTTAAATTCCTTTGAATTAGCTTAACTGGGAACACTCTGGGGTTGCATAGGCTAAGCTTAGAGTTAAGACTATCTGTAATTCTACTTCCTTATTTCCTTAATTGGTTTCACCTTTGTGGTTTAATTAATTCCCAAGTAATAAAACCTGATCCTTTATGAACTAAAGCACAGAGGCTCCTTTTCTTATTGGCCTGGGAGGAATATATAAAAAGGAAAGTTCAAAGGGGAGATCAAACCTAAAAGAGTCCCTCATTTTTCTGGGACCCTAATATTAAGGCGAGTCACCCAAGTAACACTCCATATATCAAATTTTGGCCCTCACAATCTAAAGGAGTCAAGTTTGGACATAGGAAGAAGCACAGACTCAAAAGTGAGAGGATCTTAATTCAAATCCCACCTGTGACACTGACTACTTGTGGGACCTTTGATCTCTTCTCTTCTATAGACCTCAGTTTCTTCATCGGTAAAACAAAGGGTTAACCATGACATCCTCTGAAGTTCCTTTCTGCTCTAAATCAGTAATGCTACACTAATGGACAGATCATCCAATCCCCCTTAAGGGTCTGGGCACAAAGACATTTAAGATCCCTTCCATCTTAAGTTTTGTGCCATTAGGTGACTACACAGTTGACCACATTTTAAATGATATTTCTTCCATCAAGCAGTTGAATCCATTTTTTACCTGGTGATGATCCTTTTGGAAATGAACCTCCAGGCTGGTTTTTGAATGATATTCAGAGCATTTTGAATATATGCCCAGATATAAACTAAGCTTAATTTTTGATTGTCTGATGGAAGAAATTCTATTCAGAGTCTGAATGGGGCAGGGGGAAGAACAGACAGAACACTGGCACTTCCATTTCTTGCATCAACCTAACAATGCCAACATGTTTTCCTCAATGACTCTTGACCAATAGAAGCCCAGACAAGCACATCTGCTTGCCTGTGGAGTTTCCAAGCTCTGGCACAGCTTGAACAAGCCTCATCCCTGTACCTCATCACTTTTAGATTGAAGGGCCTGGTAGTGAATGAGGCACTTACAGACAAGGTGCATTAGCTGCTTCTGGCTACAATGAAGCCATTTAGGAAAGAGCAAGGAAGCATATGTTGTCTCCTAAAGACACCATTAGTTATGAATGACTCAAGGGCCTCCTAGGGATGGGAACGGGAAAATGCACCTCTACCTTCTAGGAAGTAATTAAGAAGCAAGAGAATAGAGCTGAAGTCAGCATTGGTACCATTTTCAGGTATGGTTTTGTTTTTTTTTAAGATTTACACTTGAAAAGTCAGCTAACAGTTTAAAAATCCAAAAAGACCCTTCAGGGCCACATAGGTTAGGGGGCCTCTTAACTGTTTTACAAAAAAGAGACAAAGCACAAGAGAATTTTACTTCCACAGTGCATTGTGGTGGTAGGCACAAATTGTTCCCAGAAATAGCTTGAGCACTAATCGAGGCCAAAAGGACTACTGTTTCCACATCTTAATGGACATAATAATTGTGATGTTTCTGTCATTGTGGAGGGTTGAGGCAGGTCCTAGTGGGGTGTGTTAGCTCTTTAACCTACATTATGCCTCTCTCCTCCCTCCCTCCCACCTTTCTCTACTGTCAGGGACATTACTCCCTTTTTTCCTGTTGCAGCTCAGCCTGAGAACTATTTAGACTGGGGACTCTGAATTGGACAACTAAGAAGCCTTAGGCTAATACCTCAGCAGAGTTCTAGGGGGAAAAAGCATACAGAAATCCATGATAGGATGCATGAAGAACTAAGTTCACTTTATCACTTATGAATAATTCAGATGATACCAACACATAGAAAATAAGAAAAGGAATATAAACTATATTTCATTCTTGATTGCATGCACAAAACAATTTTTCAATATTTAAACTTTCATTGATATATTTTGTTTTTATATCACTGTCATTTCTGAATATTCTGCCTCTATCCTGGGGGTAGGTAGGTGGCATAGTTTGGAGGTCCTTGGGACAAGAATCAAGAACATTTGAGTTCAAATTCACCTCAGGCATTTATTAGCTCAATGACCATGAACAAGTCACTAACTTATCTTCCTCAGTTTCCTCAACTATAAAATGGGAATAATAATAACAGTCACTGTTGTGAGGATCAAATGAAATATTTTTAAGTATTTATCCCAGTGTCTGGCTTAAGAAATATTTTTTCTTTCCTTTTCTACTTTCTTCCTCCTTCCCCCTTCCTTCACTTCTCCCTTTCTAGAACATCATTCTTTATATCAAAGAATAAACACATCAACCAAGTCCAACATTATTTATACACAATTGTCCACCTGGGTAATCCCCTGTCCCAATTTTTGTAAAGAAGGGATGGGAGGAGATGGGCATGTCTATTATATGCAAGATACTGTCCCTGCAGTCTAATCAAAAAAATGACATAAAACAGAATAAAGTAGAATGGAAAAGTTGAAAAAGAAAGAATCACATTGCAATGCCTTTAAGAGGAGAGGAGAGATTTACATGACTTGAAATAACTTGAGTTTAGTCCACTAACTCATATTCAGCAATTTCTAAATGAAGTCAAATTAGGAATTCTATATATGCATTGCTTTACTCTTTACAATTTAACCTCTTAGGCTTAATTGTGAGTCACTGGTCTGCTTCTTACTTGAGTCTCAGAGCTACCAGCCTCCTCTTTCTGCAACTGCCTGAAGCAACATTCTTCAGGAAATAACAACTTTCCTCCATAGATTTTCATTCTAATTTTGGCTCTGCCTTCGAGCAATTCTCTAGAGTAGACCTTACCTCTTCAAGTTCATCCCTGTGCCAAGTCTCCTGCCTGAACTGATTAACTACCCTTATTTAATTAAGAGTCTCCCTCAGCTCATTTAACAATTTTTTTTCAGACAGGCATTGAGTGGATATTAGCAATGATGTTTAAAAAGACCAAATTTTTATTATGGGCACCCAGAACATATAGAAATAAACTGAAGCTAGCACATAGGGCATATGATTCAATTAATCAGAATTATCACCCTTCTCTTTTATCCCTCACAGGAAATAGTGAATAGTTCCCATAGGCACTTGAAAAATTCCTAGCCACCAAGCAAGGGACATCAAGGAAACATGTCTCTCTGACCATATGCTCTCTCCATTAAACCATCTGATTCTAACATGTTACGTTATGCCATCTAGTTCCCAGAGGGAGTACTCTTTTTGACCTCAAGTACCACAGTTAGAGATTCATCTCTAGAAAAATAAAAGAGCTAAAGGTACAAGAACACCTATCTACTGGCCTGTTGCTATTGCAGTGTAGACCTTCATTTTTTAAGTACACAGTGTTTACGTGAGCAACTACCCAAAGTGCTCAGTAAGGCCATTAGCAGCTTGGTTGAATAGTGCAAAAACGAATGTATTTCATTCCATTTGAGCTAAGAAAGGTTTGAAGATTCAGTGAGGTAAATTGAGTTCCATTATCACTTAGTAGCTCTTCTGGAATTCCATATCCAGTGAATGAGTCTCTTAGCCTGTGAATACTGGTAGAAGAGAGTGAGCTTTATAATAGCATCTGGCCATTTACAACAGAAAGCTAAGTATACTAATTACAGACTATGTTTAAAAAACAGAGTCCAGGAGAATTCATGTTCAACCATTACTGACATCTGTTAGTGATCAAAATGTATCAAGAGTGAATTGGTCTATAGAATCCATTTGAAAACTCCTTTGTTGATCAATTTATCATGATTAATTTTCCTGATAATAATAACAATAATTAAGACCTATCTACTAGGAATATTTCCAAATTACTTTTATGATGACCATTTTTTCCCCTCACATAAGTCAAAACCCAAGAAGTTCTATGTCTTTTCCTTCTATATAGAGTACTTTAGGCTATCTTATGCTGGCATTTATTATATGCATCCATAAGAAAGTCTAAGAATTTATTACAATAACTTATATTTCCTTGTATAATGAAATCCTAGAAGAAAGTAGGATTGTCAAAGATCCTGGCATCATCAAATATAATTAACCACACTGAAACTATTTCTGCAGAAAGACATTTTAATTTCCAAAGAATCTCAAATAAGTTTCTATCAATTTTTGTGAATCTATGTATATATGTTGTGTATATATATATATATATATATATATATATATAATATGCGTATACACACACACACATATATGGCATTTAAACAAATCAATGAACAAAACACTTATGTACATGCTATGTGAAGTAAACTGCTAATTATTTTTCCCTTGCTACCAAACCCCAAACATTTTGAAAAAAATGTTGTCACTGTCACCATCACCATTGCCATCTCCATCGCCTCCACCTCCACCTTCCTCCCCATCTCTCTCATTGTCATCCTTATCACAATATAAACAACTTACATTTACACAGCACTCTTCATTATACCAAATATTTTTCTCATTATTCTCATTCTGCAGAAGAAGGAAATGAGGTTTAGCTTTCTGAAATGACTTCTTCAAAACTTTCAGCTGAGAGAGCAGTAAAGTTGGGCCTCAAACCCAGATCTTCATAGTCCAAGGCAAGGATCCAAGCAAAAGAAAGAACACCTATCTAAGTATGCAAAGCAAAATAAAAAAAAAAGACTGGAAATAATTGTAATTATTTGTCAAATATATCACAAAATTATTCCTGATGATCATATTTATCATAAACTGGATATATACATTATAGAATTTTAAAATTAATATAGTTCAATTGCATTTATGTAGAACCTTCACAAGAAAAGGAAATAACAGCATTTAATACTATGGTACCATGATAGGATGCTATGGAAGTTCCCCCAGAATTGAAAATATTTTTAGTGGGAACTTATTCCAAGAATAAGAATCTGTGCTAGAGGGAAAGAAATAAGTTTGAATACATACAAAAGACAAATAAGTTGGGAAGGCTTTAAGGAGATTTCCTTTTTCAAACTCTTTGGAAGAAAACAGAGCAGCTATATTAGTTATTCTGAATATCTCGGTCTTCAATAGCAAATACATTGTTAAAGTTGATAACAAGGAATTCATAACACAGAATCAAAAATGTATAATAAATATGAGTAATACTGTTAGTGTTGGATAAAATTATTATTTTTTCTTTTAGAATGATTTTTATTCAAATGTGTAGACATATAGGTTGAATGTTATTGGTGGTTTTGTTCAGTTGTTTAATCATGTCTAATTCTTTGTGACCATGTGGACAAGAGCACAACAGGCCCTTCAGTCTACCCCTATCTCTAGATATCTGTCCAACCAATAGTATCCATGTTTTTGTTGTTGTTGTTTTTGTTTTTTGGCAAAGATACTGGAATGGTTTTCTATTTCCTTCTCCAGTGGATCACTTTTCTGTCAGAACTCTTGCACCCTGTCCATCTTGGGTAACGTTATACAACATAGTTCATAATTTCTTTGAGCTATTGAAGCCCTTCTGCTATGACAAGGCAGGAATCCAGAAAGATCAAATGGATATCATAAGTAAAATTATTATATTCTATTTTTTACTCTTTTTTCTTCTGTTTCTCCTTCTTTTCCATGTTGTGCATTACTTATCTACTTTTCTTATTTGGATTGGACCTGTGACTCTATTGTTATAAATAACTCTAAGTGAAAAAAAATTCTTAGGGTGGAGCCAAGATGGCTGAGGAAAGGCAGTAACTTCTTGGAGCTCCCCACATGAACATGCCCAAAACTTCCAAATCATGCCATAAGACAATTCCTAGAGTGGCAGGAACCACAAAAGAATGGCATAAGATAATTTTCCAGCCAAAAACAGCTTAGAAGCTTGGCAGGTAAAGTTTGTTATATATGGGTGAGAGTGAAGCACAGCCCTGCTGCCATACATGCAGATTCAGCCCAAGGCCACACCAGAGAGAGAGAGAGAGACCCCTGGAGTTTCTGAATCAACTGCAGTGGTGTCATCTTCTGGAATGAAGCTCACAGTTAAGCAAGAGGGCTGAAAGTTTGGCAGAGGGGAGATTACAGGGGTCTCTGCTGGTGCTGAGGTGAAACTCAGTTGTTTTGCCTGTGCTGGGAATCAGGAAATAGCCTTGAGTGGTGGGCCCATGTTGTGGAGGGGTACAGGCTTGGATGAAGCTTATAACCACAGCAAAACAGATTTTTGTTTCTGGGTTAATGAGCAAGTAGGCCTGATGTTATTTATAGACCAGTGCACAGGTCAGGTGAGGGCAGAACATGCCTCTCCTTAAATCATACCACCTGGGACCCCCTGAAGCTTGGGAATATTCATCCTGGAAGCAGTACCCCACTTTAAGATGGAGTTAAAAGTCAAGAAATAGGTTAGCAAAATGAAAGGCAGAGAAGGATGCTGACCATAGAAAGTTTCTTTGGTGATAAGAAAGATCAAAATACACTTTCAGAAAAAGATAACAAAGTCAAAGCTCCTACATCCAAAGTTTTCAAGAAAAAATATGAATTGGTCTCAGGCCATAGAAGTACTCAAAATGGAATTTGAAGATAAAGAATGGTAGATGGAAAAGTAAGAGAAGTAGAGGAAAAAAGGGAAAGAGAAATGAGAGTGATGGAGGAAAGTCATAAAAAAAGTCAACAGCTTGAAAAGGCAAATGGAAAAGCTCTCTCAAGAAAATAATTGCTTAAAAATTAGTACTGAACAAATTGAAGCTAATGACTTTACAAGAAATCAAGACACAATAAAGCACATCCAAATGAATGAAAAAAATAGAGAGCAATGTGAAATATCTCCTTGGAAAAACAGCTGACCTGGAAAATAGATCCAGGAGAAATAATTTGAAAATTATTGGACTGCCTGAAAACCACAATCAAGGAAAGATCTTAGACATCATCTTCCAAGAAATTTTCAGGGAAAATTGCCCTGATATTCTAGAAGCAGAAGGTAACATAGAAATTGAAAGAATCCATCAGTAGCCTCCTGAAAGATATCCCAAAATGAAAACTTCTGGAATTTTATAGCCAAATTCCAGAGCTCCCAGGTCAAGAAGAAAATATTACAAGCAGCCAGAAAGAATTAATTCAAGTTCTGTGGAGTCATAGTCAGGATACCACAAGGTATGGAAGCTTCTACATTAAAGGACCAGAGGGCATGTAATATAATATTTCAGAGGGCAAAGGAATTGGGATTACAACCAAAAATCAACTACCCAGCAAAACTGAGTTATCATCTTTCAGGGGGGAAAATGGGACTTCAGTGAAAAAAGAAGACTTTCAGGCATTCATGAAGAAAAGATATGAAATGAATAGAAGATTTGACAAGACCCTAAAAAAGCATAAAAAGTTAAACAGAAAAAAAGAAAACATGAGGGAGGTTAAAAGGTTAAACTGTTTACATTCCTGGATGGGAAGCTGATACATCTAAATCATAAAAACTTACTCAATATTAGGGTAGCCAAAAGGAACAAATTTAGACAGAAGATGGGAATTTATTATGAAGGGATGATATTGGTAAAGCATTTATTTATTGTTTATCTCTTTTTTTTTGGCAGGGCAATCTGGGTGGGGTAACATGTCCTGGGTCAAGCAGCTGGTGAGTGTCTTTTGTGTGAGGCAGGATTTGGACTCAAGTTCTCCTCAGTCCAGGGCAGGTGCTTTGTCCACTGTGTCACCTAGCTGCCCCATGATGACTTCTTTAAAATAGAATTAAGGGGTGAGAGGACTGCAAAGGGAGAAAGGGGAAGGGAGAGGTGGAATGGACTAAAGTATCTCACATAAAAGAAGCAAGAAAAAGCTGATGGGGCAGCCAGATGGTGCAGTGGGGGCAGCTAGGTGGTGCAGTGGATAAAGCACTGTCTTTGGATTCGGGAGTACCTGAATTCAAATATGACCTCAGACACTTGACACTTACTAGGTGTGTGACCCTGGGGAAGTCACTTAACCCCCATTGCCCCACAAAATAATAAAAATAAAATAAAATAAAATTTAATTAAAAAAAAGAAAGAAAAAGCTGATGGAGTGGAAGTGAATAAGGGGGATAGTGAATGATCCTTAGTCTCATCAGAATTGGCTCAAAGAGGGAATAACATACAAACTCAAGTGGGTAGAGTAATGTATCTTGCTCTGAGTGGAAGTGGGAGGGCAAGGGGATAAGGGTAGAAGGGTGAAAGAAGGGAGGGTAGATTGGGGGAGGGGCAGTCATAAGCAATACACATTTGAGGAGGGAAAGGGTAAAAGAAGATAGAAAATAGAATAAATATCATGGGGAGAGAATAGGATGGAGGGAAACTGTTATCAATAGTAACTAGGAGAAAAAAATTTGATCCAGATGCAAGAGTAATGTAAGTTGAGGATGATGATGGTGATGGTGGTGGTGGTGGTACTTACTTTTATGGGCTATTGTGCATAAAATTCTTTGTCAGGTATAAGTTATTATATAAATGTTAACTATTATTTTTGTTGCAATAATCAACCTCATGGGTGTTCTGTGAGGAAATCTACCTTTAAAGCTCTATATAAATGTAGTTTATTATTAACAAAAAATAAAAAGAAAAGATCAGCAGGATGCTATCGAAAAACCTGGAAAGAATTACATGAACTGATGCAAAGTGAAATGTACTGTATACAAAATGACATGATCTGCTGTGATGATGATCTGCTGTGAATGACAGTTATTTTCAGAAATGCAATGAGCCACAACAACTCTTAAGGAATTATGAAAAATGAAATCCATCTACAGAGAAAGAACTGATGGTATCTGAATACAGATGGAAGTATATTTTGTTGTTACTTCTTTTTTCTAAAGTTTTTTTGTCTGCTATGTTTTGCATGACTGCACATGTATAACATTGAATTGCTTGAGTTCTTAAGGGGGGTTAGGGAAGAAAAAAGAGAATTTGGAAAACAAAATTTTAGAAATCAATGCTGCAATTTGTTTTTACACATCAGGTTGGTAAAATTCTAAATAAAGAAATAAATTCACTTTAACAAAAAGAAAAATAAAGAAAGTTAAAAAAAATTCTACCAAAGACCATTCTTCAATTTATCATCTTGCCAAGTTGTCTGTGGCACAGAAAGATTCTATTGCATTTATTTTTTTTATAAAGTTTGTAAGTTAGTATGTGTCCAAAATGGAGCTTGAATTCAAATCTTTTGGATTCCCAGGCTTTCGCTCTTTCTGTAAGGCAACCCTGTCATAAATTTATTCATCCATTTAAAAAAAAGTGTGTGGGTAGCTAGGTGGCACAGTGGATAAAGCACTGACCCTGGATGCAGGAAGACCCAAGTTCAAATCCAGCCTCAGACACTTGACACTGACTAGCTGTGTGACAAGTCACTTAACCCTCATTGTGCTACAATAAAATAAAATAAAATAAATTGTCCTAGAGTTACTTCATGTTCAAAGCCATAATTTTTCATTTTCCCCACCTTTAAAAAAACAAAACAAAACAAGGAAAAAATGTCTGGGAAACTCTTTCAATGTATACATAACTTACCTATTCATTCTTTCCAGTTTTCTTTGCTAACTCCAGAACAAACAAACAAATATAAATCTGTAAAAACATTTACTTTCATGATTATAAAAAAGCTAGCTCCCTCACCTCTACAGTAGATACTTGAACTTTCTTCCGACTTTGTTCACCCATGTAAGCTATAAAAAGTTTCACATACACCCTTGAAGCAAGAGACATACATTGTTATTGTATATGAAAATTGGCATCAGAAACTACATGATCTAAAAATAATAGGATACTATAACTGGAGGGAACCTTAGAGAACGGATTTTATCTTGGGGGCTGATTCCAAAAACTAAAGCATATTTCTCTCTGGATCTTTCTTCCACTTTCCCTAGAATTGCCTTTGGGAGGACTCAGAGTGGGGTTTGAATATAGCTCTGTCTAGGTCTCCACATATTTGGGTTAAAAGGTTCTCCACTTCTGTAAAAGCTCTCAAGATAACAAGACATATGTTTGGTACAGGATAGCTCTTATTTTACTCCCAGAGGAAATACATAAAACACAATCAGTACCCTCTGATATCCTGGAGAGTTTTAATTCCATCCCAGAGAACCATATAGATTACTCAACATTATAGTACTACGTAAGGGTTTCAACTGCCATTTGCCTAGAAGAGATTCCCTGAAAGGCATCTTTAACTTTATATTTAGTCCCATTTCACCCAAAAGAGCCATATAGGTCTCCAGCCTTCTGATATGTCCTGAGAACTTGGCTTGCTACTTAGAAAACTTTGTATCATTTCTGTTTTGTCCAAATAATAGAGTAGGATCTTTTGCTATTGCATCCCTCAATGTTCACCCTCTTATTGTTGTGGCTTAGTCTATCCTGCTGATTATCCAACACTAAGGGCCATATGAATGTTCATCTCTCTCCAAGGGGATAGTACTACTCAGGAACTCCCACTAATCTAGGCTCAGAAACTCCCACTATTAAACCATATTATTGCTCTCACATATGGCCACAGGGATAAGATCATATATGCAACTGCCACTTGGTAGACTTAGACAACATAGGGTCTAGTTATAATGTTACTAAAGCATTTGTCAGTGTGAGGATGAAACATTCTGGTTGTGGGTGGGTGTTTTTAGGGTGATGTACTGCATCTCTTTGGGTAGTGAACTTTTGTTTTTGTTTTTGTTGTTGTTGTTGTTTTCAGTGTAACAAACATTCATTTTAGTTTTTCCAGGTACATGTAAGGGTAGTTTTCAACATTCATTTTCATAAGATTTAGAGTTCCAAATTTTTCTCCATCCCTCCCCCATGCACAAGACATGAACCAATCTGATATAGGTTATACATGTACAATCCACAAGTGCTCTTTTTATCAGTTCTTTCTATGGGAGTGGATAGTGTGCTTCGTCATTAGTCCCTTGGTATTGTCTTAGGTCATTGTATTGCTGAGCAAAGTTAAGTAATTCACAATTGCTTATAGAACAATACTGCTATCACTATGCAAAATGTCCTCCCAGTTCTGCTTATTTCACTATATGTCAGTTCATATGAGTATTTCATGATTTCACAGGTCTCATCCTGTTTGTCATTTCCTATAGCACAATACCATTCCACTACAAACATATACCACAGCTTCTTCAGTCATTCCTCAATTGATGGGCATTCCCTTGATTCCCAATTCTTAGCCACCACAAAGAGTTGCTATAAATATTTTTGTACTCTTTTTCACAGTTACTATTGTTAACTGTTTCCCTCCATCCTCTTCCCTTCCCCATGATATTTACTCTACTATCTATCTTCTTTTACCCAATCCTTCTTCATAAGGGATCTGCTTCTGTCTGTCCCCTCCCCCAGTCTGCCCTCCCTTCTTTTTGTGCCTCTCTCTTTATCCCCTTAACCATCTATTTTCCCTCAGGGTTAGATAGCTTACTCCACCTAATTGAGTACTATTCCCTCCTTGAGCAATTTCTGATGAGATTGAGGTCTTTCAGCCAATTCTGATGAGTCAGGCTCATTTACTGCCCAGATTAAATAGATTACTCCATCATATTGGGTGTGTGTGTTAATCCCTCCTTGAAGCAACTCTGATGAGATTATGGTCTTTGAGCCTATTCTGATGAGTGTAAAATTCATTTACTGCCCTGATCCTACCCCATATCTTCCCCCACCCCATAAGCCCTTTCCTTTCCTGTTTCTTTCATGTGAGATTTCACCCAATGCTACCTCTGCTTTTCCCCCTCTGATAGTGCATTCCCCTCACACCTCAATTTAACCCTAAAGATGTCATCATGTGGCCATTAGGTGACACAGTGGACCCAGGGGGATCCCAGCCACAACCCATCCTCAGACACAAAACAGTCACCCACTGCATACCCAGGTATGTCCCCCACCTCCATTTTTTTTTTATGGTTCTCTAGGGTCTTGTATTTGAAAGTTAAATTTGCCATTCAATTTAGGTCTTTTATCACAAATACCTGAAAATCCTCTTTTTCATTGAAGTCCCATTTTTTCCTCTGAAAGAATATACACAACATTTCTGGATCCATGATTCTTGGTTGTAATCACAATTCCTTTTCCCTCTGGAATATCATATCCTATGGCCTCTGGTCCTCTAATGTGGAAGCTTGTAGATCTTGTGTTATCCTGACTGGGGCTCCACAGTAATTGAATTAATTCTTTTTGGCAGATTGCAATATTTTTTCCTTGACCTAAGAGCTCTGGAATTTGGCTATAATATCCCTAGGAGTTTCCCTTTGGGGATCTCTTCCTGGAGGTGATGGGTAGATTCTTTCAATTTCTATCTTACCTTCTATTTCTAGAATATCAGGGAAATTTTCCCTGACAATCTCTCGGAAGATGATGTCTAAGCTCTTTCTTTGATCATGGTTTTCAGGTAAACCAATAATTTTCAAATTATCTCACCTGGACCTATTTTCTAGGTCAGCAATTTTTCCAAGAATATATTTCTCATTGCCCTCTATTTTTTATTCATTTGGATTTGCTTTATTGTGCCTTGGTATCTCATAAAGTCACTAGCTTCCTTTTGTTCAATCTTAATTCTTAGGCAATTATTTTTGCCAGAGAGCTTTTGTACCTCCTTTTCCATTTGGCCAATTTGGCTTTTCAAGATGTTGATTTTCTACATCACCCTTATTTCTCTTTCCATTTTTTATCTACATCTCTAACTTTATCTTCAAAGTCCTTTTTGAGCTCCTCTGTGGCCTAAGACCAATTCATATTTTTCATGGAAGCTTTAGATATAGGAGCACTGACATTGACATCTTTCTCTGAGGGTACACCTCAATCTTCCTTGTCACTAAAGAAAGTTTCTATGGTTCTCACCTTTCTCTGTCTGCTCATCTTGCCTTTCTTTTACTTGACTTTTAGCTCCTTAGAATGGGGCCCTATTTCCAGGCTGCACTATCCCAAGCTTCAAAAGGTCCCAGGTGGTATGATTTAAGGAGGAGCAGGTTCTTCACTCACCTGGCCTTTTCCCTGTTCCATAGATGACCCCAGACCAACTTACTAATGAACAAGCTTTGTGTGTTGTGGTTGTAAGCTCTGATGAGCCTGTGCCCCTCCCCCACCTGGGCCACTGTTCCTCAAGCCTACCTCCTGGTTCCTAGCAGGAGTGAAAAACCCAAGTTATGCCTCAGCACCAGCAGACACCTGTAATCTCCCCCCTGCCAAGGGCTTAGCCCTCTCACTAGACTGTGAGCTTAATTACAGATGATACTGGTGCTGCAGCTGATACAGAACCTCTAGGGGGTCTCTTTCTAAGGTGAGGCCTTTCTGGGGCTGGTTCTGCGTCAGGGTGACAGTGGGGTTGTACTCCACTCCTGTCTCAGCATAGCAGCTCCCTTCTTCCGGCCTTCCCAGCCATCCTGGTTTATAAGATGATTTCAGCATATTCTTCTGTGGGTTTTGCTACTCCATGAATGGTCCTATGTCATTATTTGGATGTTTTTTGGAACAATTGTGTCATGAATTCGAGAGCTCACTGCCTTTCCTCTGCCATATTAACATTTGTTTTTGTAAGCTTTCTAATTTCAATTTTTTTCTTCCTCCCTCCCCACCATGGCAGCAAACAATCTGATATAGGTTGTATATGTACAATCACATTAAACATATTTCTGCATTAGTCATTCTGTGCAGGAAGAATCAGAGCAAAAAGGAAAAACCTCATAAAAGAAAAACAATAAACAAACAACAAAAAAATACAGACAGTATGGTTCAATCTGCATCTAGATACTACAGTTCTTTTTTTCTGGATATGGAGTGCATTTTCCATCAAGAGTCCCCTGTAATTATCTTGGACCATTGTATTTCTGACAAGAGTCAAGTCTATCACAGTTGATCAACAGACAATGTTGTTGATACTGTGTACAATGTTCTTCTGGTTCTGCTCATCTCAGCATCATTTCATGCAAGTCCTTCCAGGTTTCTCTGAAATCTGCCTGCTCATCTTTTCTAATAGCACAATAGTATTCCATTATATTCATATACCACAACTTCTTCAGCCATTTCCCAATTGATGGACATCCCCGGAATTTCCAATTCCTTGCCAAAACAAAAAAAGCAGCTATAAATATTTTTGTACATGTGGGTCCCTTAATAGTAGTATTGCTAGGTCAATGGGTATGCACAGCTTTATAACCCTTTGAGCATAGACCCTCCAGAATGGTTGGGTCAGTCCACAGCTCCACCAACAATGCATTAGTGTTCCAATTTTTCCACAGCTTCTCCAACATATATTATTTTCCTTTTTTGTCATATTAGCTAATCTGTTAGGTGTTAGGTGGTACCTCAGAGTTGTTTTAATATGCATATCTCTAATCAATAGTGATAGCATTTTTTTCAAATGGCAATAGATAGTTTTGATTTCTTCATCACAAAAGTGCCTATTCACATCTGTTGACCATTTCTCAATTGGATTTTTATAGATTTTATTTAGTTCCTGATATGTTTTAGAAATGAGGTCTTTATCAAAAATACTGGCTATACCCTCCCACCTCCACCCCATCTACCGTCATCTCTTCCTATTCCAAAGAACAAAGGGGTTGGCTGTCTGAGAAGGGGGCACCTGACATTTGGTTGGGTTGTAGTTCGTGGTTTGGGATGGTGGTGGTTTTGACTCTGAAGAGGCCTCTGCTTTTTTTTTTTCTTGGAATGAAGAATCTTGTGTTTTTTCCACTGTTGGTACTCTTGGCCTTGGTTTGGGGGGTGGTTCCTTCCTGTGTGTACATAGAGCTTCTCTTGGAGAAATAGTTTGTTAATCAAAGTGAAAAAAAAAAAAGAAATACTGGCTATAAAAATTGTCTCCTGCCTTTATGCCTCCCTTGACATTTTGGATGCATTGTGTCTATACAAAACCTTCTTAATTTAATGTAGTCAAAATCATCCATTTTTCATTTCATAATATTCTCTCTCTCTTGTTTGGTCATAAACTGTTCTCCTTTCCATAAATATGATAGGTAAACTATTCCTTCCTCTCCTAATTTACCTATGGTATCACCTTTTATGTCTAAATCATGTACCCATTTTGACCTTATTTTAGTATGACAATTGGAGTGATGCCCCCTGCTGGAGAGATACTGTAGGAAAGCTCCACCATGAGGAGAAGGCATCTGAGGGCAAGCCATATGGCTTGGAAGGTCAGTTCCTTGGTGTCAGGAAGTGACATTTGATGTTTCTGGTTAAGACAGGAGGCTTCTGGGAGGAGGAAGGAAGCGTTGTGGCCTTTTTGTTCCTGACCTCGCCATGGCAGGTCAGATGATGGGGTCTCTTAGAAATGGTTAGATTTTCACCTTTCTCTTTGATCATTAGATCCTAATGCTCTTTAATAAATATCAAAAGTCTAAACTCTTGCTAAGGCTTCTAATTTATTAGCGACCACTCATTAGATTTTTAGACAGTATAGCTAGATAGCAACTTTACAAGTATAAGGTGTAAGATGTTGGTCTATGTCTAGTTTCTGCCATACTATCTTCCAGTTTTCCCAGCAGTTTTTGTCAAATACTGAGTTCCTATCCCAGAAGCTGGAGTCTTTGGATTTATCAAACAGTAGATTACTAAAGTAATTAACTACTGTGTCACCCATGCCTAAACTATTCCATTGATCCACCACTCTATTTCTTAGCCAGTACCAAATAGTTTTGATGACTGCTGCTTTATAATAAAACTTCAGATTTGGTACAGCTTGCCAACCTTCCTGTACATTGTTTTATTAGTTCCTTTGATATTCTTGACCTTTTATTTCTCCAGACTAATTTTGTTATTATTTTTCTAGCTCTACAAAATAATTTTTAGATAGTCTGATTGGTATGACACTGAATAAGTAAATTAATTTAGGTAGAATTGTAATTTTTATTATATTAGCTTGGCCTATCTGTGAGCAATTGATATTTTTCCAATTATTTAGATCTGATATGATTTGTGTGAAAAGTGTTGCATAATTGTGTTCATAGAGTACCTGGGTTTGTCTTGGTAGGTAACCTCCCAGGTATTTTATATTGTCCACCCTTACTTTAAATGAAATTTCTCTTTCTATCTCTTTCAACTGGACTTTGTTGGTCATGTATAGAAATTCTGATGATTTATGTGGATTTATTTTACATCCTTCAACTTTGCTAAAGCTGTTAATTGCTTCAAGTAATTTTTTAGTTGATTCTCTAGGATTCTCTAAGTAAACCATTATATCATCTGCAAAGAGAGATCTTTTTGTTTCCTCCTTGCCTATTCTAATTCCTTTGATTCCTTGTTTCTTCTCTTATTGCTAAAAAGCTAAAATTTCTAGTACACTATTACATAATAAAGGTGATAATTGACATCCCTGTTTCACCCCTGATCTTATTGGGAAGACCTCTAGCTTATCCCCATTACATATAATGCTTGCTTATGGTTTTAGGTACATACTGCTTAGTATTTTAAGGAAACCTCCACCTATTCCAACACTCTCTATTGTTTTAATAGGAATGAGTGCTGTATTTTGTCAAAATCTTTCTCAGCATATATTGAGATAATCATATGATTTTGGTTAGTTTTCTTATTGATGTGGTTGGTCATGTTGGTAGTTTTCCTAATTTTGAACCAGTCTTCAGTTCATTCCTCTTACCTCTTATGTTTATTTTAAAGATATCATCATAGGTCAGCTAGGTGACACAAGGGATAAAGCACCAGCCCTGGACACAAGAGGCCCTGAGCCCAAACCCAGCCCTAGACATAAGCCACCCACCCTGCCAGCCCCACAAAAAGCAAGGGTAGATGCTTTACAGGTATCATCCCTTCATATTCAATTCACACCTGTGCCCTCTCTCTAAGTATATTCCTTTCAGCTGCCCTAATATTGAGAAGGTTCTTATGAGTTGTAAGTAGTATGTTCTCATGTAAGAATGTTTCAGTTTAACCATTTAATGTCCTTCATGATTTCCTTTTCCTGTTTACCTTTTTGTGCTTCTCTATGTTATTTTATCTGAAAGTAAAATTTGCCATTCAGTTCAGGTTTTTTCATCCCAAATGCCTGAAAGTCCTCTTTTTCATTAAAGTCCCATTTTCTCCCTGAAAGTTTACACTCAATTTTGCTGGGTAGGTGATTTTAGGTTGTAGTCCCAGTTCCATTGCCCTCCTGAATATCATATTCCATACTCTCTGGTCCTTTAATATAAAAGCTGCTAGATCTTGTGGTATCTTTACTGTTACTCCACAGTATTTGAATTCCCTTTTTTAGCTGCTTGTAATATTTTCTCCTTCACCTGGTATCTCTAGAATTTTGCTATAATATTCCTGAAAATTTTCCTTTTGGCATCTATTTCAGGAGGTGATCATGGATTCTTACAATTTCTATTTTACCTTCTGCTTCTAGAATATCAGGGCAATTTTCCCTGAGAAATTCTTGGAAGAGTATGTTTGACTGAAATCTGATTCTTTTTGTCCAGAAGTCTGACATGGCTGTGCCCCTCCCCTACTGGGTGGCTGTCCCTCAAGTTTGCTTGCTGGTTCAGAATGTGGGTGCCCTGCCCCAGTTCCAGAAGATACCATGCTTGTACCCCCAAGCACTGGACCCCCTTACCAGTCCATGAGCTGAGCTTCAGAAGAAGCAGCTGAAGATTCCTGAAGCTCTGGAGGCACTGCCTGCCTGAGGATGGTCCTGCTCTGTGTGCTGTGCTCATCTCTCCTCTCTCAGCCTGAACAGCAGGTGATTCCAATCACCTAATTAAGCCATCTTTGGCTGGAAAGAGTCTTACTCTGTTCACATAAGAACACATAAGGGTTATGCTGCTTCAAGATTTGTCTTATGGCATTGTTTTTGGAGCTATGAGGATAGGATTTTAGGAGCTGGGAGAGTCACAGCCTTTCTTCCTGCCCCATCCATTTCATTTAGGTGGTCAGATTTATTGGTATGCAGTTGAGTAAAATAGCTCTTAATTATTGCTTTAATTTCCACTTCATTGGTGGTAAAATCACCCCTCTCATTTTTGATACTAGTAATTTGGTTTTCTTCCTTACTTTTTATAATCAAAATAACCTAAAGTTTATTTATTTTATTGATTTTTTTCATAAAACCAGGTGTTAGTTTTATTTAACTCTATAGTTGTCCTACTTTCAGTTTTATTAATTTTGCCTTTAATTTTGAGGATTTCTAATTTAGTATTTAATTGGGGATTTTTAATTTGTTCTTCTAGCTTTTCAAGTTGCATTCCCAATTTATTGATCTCCTCTTTCTCTATTTTATTCATGTAATCTTTTAGAGGTATAAAATTTCCACATAGAACGATTTTGGCAATGTCTCAGAAGTTTAGGTATATTGTATCACTATTGTTATTCTCTTGGATGAAATTATTGACTGTTTCTATGATTTGTTCTTTAACCCACCCATTCTTTTTTTTTCTGTTTAGAATTTCATTTTCAAAATTACATGTAACACCAAATTTTGACATCAATTTTTGAAAACTGTGTTCCAACTTCTCTTCCTCCCTCCCTTCCCACCACCTACCCCCAAGAACTCAAGCAATTCAGTATAAGTTATACATGAGTAGTCATGGAGAAAATCTCCACATTAGCCAGGTTGTGAGAGAAAACAGACAAAAACAAAACTTTAGGTTAAGGAACTATCAAAAATAATTATGCTTCAATCTGTTTTCAGATACCATCAGTTCTTTTTCTGTAGATGGATTGCAATTTTCATAAGTCCTTCAGAGTTATATTAGATCATTGCATTGCTGAAAATAACCATGTCTTTTCCATCATATCATCTTACACTATTGATGTTCTTTTGTTTACAGTACATTTCACTCTGCTTCAGTTCATGTAGGTCTTTCCAGGTTTTTCTGATAACATCCTGTTCATTATAACCTTTATATAGCACCTTAAATTTGAAAAAGAATTTTCTTCACAATAGCCCAGCAAAGTAAGTAGCATAGTTTTTACCATTATAATCAATCATCATAACTATTTCCCTCCATTCCATTCTCTTCCTGTGATATTTACTCTATTTTCTATCTTCTTTTACCCTATTCCTCATCACAAGTGTTTTGCTTCTGACTGCCCCTTCCCCTGCTCTACCCTCCCTTCTTTCACTCTTCCCTCCTTGTCCTCTTCTCCTCCTACTTTCCTGCAGGGTTAGATAGATTACTTCTCCCAACTGGATGCCTAGGGTCTGTGTCAGTGAGATCATGGGTTTGAATTTTTCTTACAGCCCAGCACAGCCCCCTCTAAACTGTCTTTGGTGGAGTATAATCATACTCTGTCTTTTTGTGGCTTTTGCTGTTCCATGTATTGTTTTATGACTATTTGGGGGGTAATTGTGTCAGGTGCTCTATGTGTTTTAAATCTTTCCTCCACTATCTTCCCCACTCAATTCTTTAGGATGAGAATATTTAGTTTCCAATGAATTTTCACTCTATATTTCCATGGCTCTTTATTATATGTAATTTTTATTGCATCATGATCTGAGAAGGATGAATTTACTATTTCTGCTTTTCTCCTTTTGGCTGTGAGGGTTTTTTCCCTATAAAGGGGCAATTATCAAAACTATTAGGTACTGGCTAATAAATACAGAGGTGGATCAGTGGAATAGAATAGGTACAAATTAAACTATAGTAAATGAATATAGTAATCTAGTATATTATATAATCAAAGATCTGTTTTTGGAACAAAAACTTATTATTTGACAAAAAACTGTTGGGGAGAGTGGAAAACAGTAAGACAGAAACTAGGTATAGATTAACATTTCACACTGTATACTAAAGTAAGTTCAAAATTGGTTCATGATGTACACATTATGGGTAATACCATTAGCAAATTAAGAGAGCAAGGAATAAAGTATTTGTCAATTTTTTGGACAGAGGAAGATTTTAGGAAGATAGAATATATAGAGAACAAAGCAACATGTCAAATAGATAGTTTTGTTTATATAA
This sequence comes from Dromiciops gliroides, assembly GCF_019393635.1. Lineage (NCBI taxonomy): Eukaryota > Metazoa > Chordata > Mammalia > Microbiotheria > Microbiotheriidae > Dromiciops > Dromiciops gliroides. The sequence goes on along the minus strand of NC_057866.1, from coordinate 233,187,722 downwards.
AATTAAACATTTTTGCACAAACACAACTAATGTAAACAAGATTATAAGAGAAATAGAAAACTGGGAAAAATTTTTGAAACAAGTATCTCTGATAAAGTCCTCATTTTTCAAATATGTAGATAACTGAGTCAAATTTATAAAAGTAGAAGTCAATCCTTAATTAAGAAATGGTCAAAGGACATGAACAGGCAGTTTTCAAACTAACAAATCTTTTGGGGGATGAATTTGGGATATAAAACTAGTAGTGGTATTGCTGGATGGAAGGGTATGCACAGTTCTATAGCCCTTTGGTTATAGTTCCAAATTGCTCTCCAGAATGTTTGGAACTTTTCACAACTCCATCAATAGTGGAGTAGTGTCCCAGTTTTCTCACATCCTCTACAACATTCAATATTTTCTTTTCTTTTATTTGTCACTTGGATAGGTGTGATGTGATACCTCAGAATTGTTTTAATTTGCATTTCGTTGATCAATAGTGATCTAGAGTATTTTTTCATATGATTATAGATAACTTTGATTTATTGGTCTTTATGTCCTTTGATCATTTCTTAATTGGGGAATGACTTGTATTAATGAAACACAGACTGAAGCATGCTATTTTTCACTTTCTTTCATTTGTTTTCTTTTATTCAAGTGTTCTTATATAAATTGACTAATATGGTAATGTTTTACATAATTGCACATGTATAACCTATATCTGATTTCTTACTACCTCAGGGAGAAGAACGGGGAGGGAGGGAATTGGGGATAAAATTTTGAACTCAAAACTATAAATAAAATTGGTTCTTATTTTTTAATCTGAGAAGTATTTTATTATTTCCCAGTTACAAGTAAAGATAGTTTTCAGCATTTGTTTTTATAAAATTTTCAGTTCCAATTTTTCTCCTTCCCTCTCCCCTTTCCAAGACAGAAAGCAATCTATTATAGGTTATATAGATACAATCACATTAAACATATTTTTGCATTAGTCGGGTTGTGAAAGAAGAATCAGAATAAAAGCCAAAAAACTTGAAAAAGAAAAAAAAAAGGAGAAGTAGTATGGCTCAATCTTCATTCAGATTCTACAGTTCCTTTTTTTTTGTTTGTTTCTGGATGTGGAGAACATTTTCTAACATGTCCCTTGGATTTGTCTTGGAGCCTCGTGATGCTGAGAAGAGTTGTCTACCACAGTTGATCATAACACAATGTTGCTGTCACTGTGTATGATGTTCTCCTGATCCTGCTCATTTCACTCAGCATCAGTCCACTTAGGTCTTTCTGGTTTTTCTGAAATCAGTCTACTCATCATTTCTTATAGCACAATAGGATTCCATATTCATATACCACAACTTGTTCAGCCATTCTGCAATTGATGGGCACACCCTTGATTTCCAATTCTTTGCCACCACAAAGAGAACTGCTAAAAATATTTTTATACATGTGGGTCCTTATCCAATTTTTATGATCTCTTTGGGATACAGACCCAGTAGTGGTATTAATGAGGGAAAGGGTATGCCAAGCCCCGTAGTCCTTTTGGCATAGTTCCAACTTGCTCTACAGGATGGTTGGGTCAGCTCACAATTCAACCAAAAATCATTAATTTTCCCAAAAAAATTTGCTTAGTACTAAAAAAAGATGACATAACACCAGGGCCTGATGGTAAACAAATAGAAACTAAACCCCACATAAGAATCCCTGAAAGACATATATTGTCTTATAAAGTCATGTAGAGTTTTGGGCCAATACTGTCTGTAGGCTGTGTACTTGACAGCTATGCAACTATCTTGCCTTGCTTCTTATTTGGACCAATATAGTATATTTTTAAAAAGAAAGAAAAGTAATGTTTATATTAAATGAAATAAATGGCTTAGCCTTTCATTCAGCATCTGAAGATGGTGAAGGATGATCACTGCTGAATTCTCAGCAGATTCTTTCTGAATAGGAGTAGACATATATGGAATGGAACAACTCCATGAAGCTCCCGAGTTGAACAAGATAAACATTTCCTATACACATGAACACATTAAATTCAAATTTAGAAGCTAATCCAAGTTCAGGAATGCCTAATACCAATCCTAGCTAACATAGGATTCATTTTTGGAACATTCTCTAATTCTAGGTACATTCATATTATATACAATATGCAGTAATGTGCCTGGACTATATACATTTTGGACATAAACTCATATATGCCTATTTTTGTAGAATGTGGGTCCTTAGCCCTTTTTGATGATCTCTCTATATGATATATATATACACACACACACATGCACATGCTAATGTACTGTTTACAGAGTTGTGAACTAGTCCAACCATTCTAGAGAGCAATTTAGTTCTTTTTGAGGTGGCAAAGAATTGGAAATATATATATATATATATATATATATATATATATATATATGTAACATTCATGTAGAAATTGCTAAGTGGAAATATTCAGAACTTCAGGCTTAGCACTTTGTGAAATATGTATTACAATGAGGACTGAAGCTATCAAATTTTGAGGGCAGACCATTGTTTTGGCTACTTAAAGGAAGCTATACTAAAGATTTTGATGGACCATGAATGCAAGGTCATTGATAGACCTTTTATTTCAAGGAGGACTGAACCTAAAACAAGAAAACTCTTTTGGTCCAAAGAGACACTTGGAGGTAGAATGAAACAGAGGGGGAGAGAGAAACACTGAGAGAAAGATACTAGAATAATTGCTTCAGAGGACTAAAGGAGTTTGTAGTAGTACTAAAGAAATGTGACTTGTCTGCTTTGCTGCTCTCTACTTCAGCTTTCTGATGGTTACTAGTATTCCATGTGGACATGAATGACTGAGGTCTTGTCTTCTCCACTATGACAGCATGATGATCTCCAACTTCCCCCCAAGCTATAATGTTCTAGGACCACAAGGTCATTCATTGTGCTAGGGGTGCAAACTAACCTTCCTATTTTTTCTTTAAATTAAAGCAAATATCAAATCATGCAGCTTGACCTGAGAAAGGAAAAAGCTTTAAGATGAGAACCCAGGTCTTGTCACTATTAGTATAATAAACTTTTCACTGTATAACATTAAAAAAAATCTAAATTAAAATAATTCCTTTGGGTTAGATGACCAAAGAGGCCTGATTGTCCCAATCACCAGAAAACCACATAAAAATGAATTTTTATTAACCATGTAGTTTCTTTGTTAGACCTTCAGAAAGCTATAAGATCTGGATTTTTCAACTTCACTTTCTTTTAGTAGTTCTAGAAAATGCTTGACAAGCTCTATGGAGGAAATTAAAGAATTTTGAAATACTTTCAAGTTTGAGCTTTATGATTAATATTTTCTCTATCACTTTTTTTTGTTTTTTTTTTTATTTTTTCATAAAAATATTTTATTATTTTCCAGTTATATGTAGAGATCATTTTCAACATTTGTTTTTGTAAGATTTCTTGTTTCAAATTTTTCTCCTTCCCTCCCCTTCCCCCAACCCTCCCCAAGACAGCAAGTAATCTGATATAGATTATATATGTACAATCACATTAAACATATTCCTGCATTACTCATATTATGAGAGAAGAATCAGAGCAAAAAGTAAAAGCCTCCAGAAAGAAAAACAGCAGCAGCAGCAGCAACAACAACAACAATAGAGATAGTATGCTTTGATCTGCATCTAGATTCCACAGTTCTTTTTTTTTCTTGTCAGTTTTCTTTTAAAACATGGCAAATATAGAAATGTGTTTTGCATTATTACCTATGTAAACAACATATTAAATTATTTACCATCTCAAGAAGAAGGAAGGGAAAGGAGGGAAGGAGAGAATTTTGAACTCAATTTTTTTTTTCATTTTGGTGAACAAGGGAAGATCTCTTTATTTATTTATTTATTTATTTATTTATTTAAATTTTTAATCCATGGACATTGATCACCAAGATGAAATGTAGGGAAAGCAGAGAACACAAGATAGTACTTTGGAGTAAACCCACTGTTTATTTTATTTTCAAGTTACATGTAAGGGTACTTTTCAACATTCATTTTCATAAGATTTAGAGTTCCAAATTTTTCTCCCTCCCTTTCCTCCCCTCTCCACAAGATTGCAACCAGGGTATATATGTACAATCCACAAGTGTTCTTTTTATCAGTTCTTTCTATAGGGGTGAATAGTAAGCTTCCTCATTAGTTCCTTGGGATTGTCTTGGATCATTGCATTGCTGAGAGTAGTTAAATCATTCACAATTGCTCATTGAACAATACTATGGTTACTATGCACAAAGTCCTCCCAGCTCTGCTCATTTCACTATACACTGATGTTCATTAGCCTTTCCAGTTTTTTCAGGGATCATCCTGTTTGTCATTTCCTGTAGCACAAGGCCATTCCACTACAATTATATAGCACAGCTTTTTCCATCATTCCTTAATTGATGGACATTCCCTTGATTCTCAATTCTTAGCCTTCACCAAGAGTGGCTATAAATATTTCTTGTACAATTTTCCCCCCTTTTCTCTTTTTCATGATTACTATTGTAAACTCTTTCCCTTCCATCCTATTTCCTTCCCCATGATATTTATTCTATTATCCATCTTCTTTCATCCTATCATGTTTCAAAAGGGATTTGCTTCTGTCTGTCCCCTCCCCCACTCTGCCCTTCCTTCTTTTGCCCCTCTCTCTTTATCCCCTTCTCCTCCTATTTTGCTGCAGGGTTAGAGATGTTACTCCACCCAATTGAGTGTGTATGTTATTCCCTCCTTGAGCCAATTCTGATGAGATTGTGGTCTTTGAGCCAATTCTGATGAGTGTTAGGCTCATTTATTGCCCAGATTAAATAGATTACTCCACCAAGACTTTCAGATATTTGTGATCAAAAGACTTGAACTGAATGGCAAATTTGACTTTCAAATACAAGACTCTAGAGAACCATAAAAAATTGGAGCTGGGAGACATACCTGGGGTCCTACAGCAGATGACTGTCTTGTGTCTGAGGCCGCGTTTTGGCTGGGATTCCCCTGGGTCCAGGGTTGATGCTTTGTTCACTGTGTCACTTAGCTAGGTGATGACATCTTTAGGGTTAAATTGAGGGGTGAAGGGAATTCACTGGGGGAGGGGGAAAGACAGAGGTGAATTCCTACATGAAACAGGAAAAGGCTTATGGAGTTGGGGAAGAGATAGGAGAGGATCAGGACAGTAATTGAATTTTAAACTCATCAGAAAAGGCTCAAAGACCTTAAACTCATCAGAGCTGCCTCAAGGAGGGACTAACAGACACACCCAACTGGGTGGAGTAATCTATTTATTTTTTTTTTAAGGAAGGAACTGTAACATCAATTTTTTTTTTTGAGATATTTTATTTTTTCCGTTACATGTAAAGATAGTTCTCAACTTTTGTTTATACATGCTTTACACTTTCAGATTTTTCTCCCTCCCTCCCTCCCCTCCCTCCCCCCTCCCCTAGACAGCAGGTAATCTGATATAGGTTATATCTATATATATCTATACATATACATATAGATATATATATACACACACATATATATACACATAATAACATTAATCCTATTTCTGCATTAATCCTGTTACAAGAGAAAGAATCAGAGCAGTGATGCAAAACCTCAAAATAGAAAAAAAAAACAACAGCACCCAAAACAAAAGAAATAATATGGTTCAATCAGCATCTATACTCCACAGTTCTTTCTTTCTTTTTTTTTCTTGGATTTGGAGATCCTCTTCTATCATGAGTTCCCTGGAACTCTTCTGTACCATTGCATTGGTGAGAAGAATATAGTCCATCACAGTAGGTCAACACTCAATGTTGATGATACTGTGTACAATGTTCTTCTGGTTCTGCTCATCTCACTCATCATCAGCTCACGTAAGACCCTCCAGGTTTCTCTGAACTCTTCCTGCTCATCATTTCTTACAGCACAATAGTATTCCATTGTATTCATATACCACAACTTGTCCAGCCATTCCCCAATTGATGGGCACCCCCTCAACTTCCAATTCCTTGCTACCACGTAAAGAGCAGCTATAAATATTTTTGTACATGTGGGTCCCTTTCCCCCTTCCATGATTTCTTTGGGCAAAAGACCTAAAAGTGGGATTGCTGGGTCAAAGGGTATGCACAGCTTTATCGCCCTTTGGGCATAATTCCAAATTGCTCTCCAGAATGGTTGGATCAGCTCACAGCTCCACCAACAATGCATTAGTGTTCCAATTTTCCCACAGCCTCTCCAACATTTATTATCTTCCTTTTTTGTCATTTTAGCCAATCTGATAGGTGTCAGGTGGTACCTCAGAGTTGTTTTAATTTGCATCTCTCTAATCATTAGAGATTTAGAGCATTTTTTCATATGGGAATAGATAGCTTTGGTTTCTTCATCAGAAAACTGCCTGTTCATATCCTTTGACCATTTCTCAATTGGGGAATGACTTGGATTCTTATAAATTTGATTTAATTCCCTATATATTTTAGAGATGAGGCCTTTATCAGAAGCACTGGCCTCAAAAATTGTTTCCCAGCTTTCTGCCTCCCTTCTAATTTTGGATGCATTGCTTCTGTTTGTACAAAAATTTTTTAATTTAATATAATCAAAATCATCCACTTTGCATTTTATAATATACTCTATCTCATGTTTGGTCAAAAACTGTTCTCCTTTCCAAAGATCTGATAGGTACACTATTCCTTTCTCTCCTAATTTACCTATGGTATCACCTCTTATGTCTAAATCATGTATCCATTTTGACCTTATTTTAGTATAAGGTGTAAGATGTTGGTCTAAGCCTAATTTCTGCCATACTATCTTCCAGTTTTCCCAGCAGTTTTTGTCAAATACTGAGTTCCTATCCCAGAAGCTGGAGTCTTTGGGTTTATCAAACACTACATTACTAGTGTCATTTACTACTGCATTTCCTGAGCCTAGCCTATTCCATTGATCTACCACTCTATTTTTTAGCCAGTACCAGATAGTTTTGATGACTGCCGCTTTATAGTAAAGCTCCAGGTTTGGTACCGCTAACCCACCTTCCTGTGAATTTTTTTTCATTATTTCCCTGGATATTCTTGATTTTTTGTTTTTCCAGATGAATTTTGTTATTATTTTTTCTAGCTGTATAAAATAATTTTTAGGTAGCCTGATTGGTATGGCACTGAATAAGTAAATTAATTTAGGCAGTATTGTCATTTTTACTATATTAGCTCTGCCTATCCATGAGCAATTGATATCTTTCCAATTATTTAGATCTGATTTGATTTGTGTGAAGAGTGTTTGGTAGTTGTGTTCATAGAGTTCCTGGGTTTGTCTTGGCAAGTAGACTCCCAAGTATTTTATATTACCTACCGTTACTTTAAATGGAATTTCTCTTTCTATCTCTTGCTGCTGGACTTTGTTGGTCATGTATAGAAATGCTGATGATTTATGTGGATTTATTTTATATCCTGCTACTTTGCTAAAGTTGTTAATTGTTTCAAGTAATTTTTGACTTGATTCTTGAGGATTCCTTAAGTATACCATCATATCATCTGCAAAGAGTGATAGTTTTGTTTCCTCCTTGCCTATTCTAATTCCTTTAATTCCTTTCTCTTCTCTGATTGCTAAAGCTAACATTTCTAGGACAATATTAAATAATAGGGGTGATAATGGACATCCCTGTTTCACCCCTGATCTTATTGGGAAGGCCTCTAATTTATCTCCATTGCATATAATACTTGCTGATGGCTTTAGGTAGATACTGTTTATTATTCTAAGGAAAGCTCCCCCTATTCCTAAACTCTCTAGTGTTTTTATTAGGAATGGGTGCTGTACTTTGTCAAAAGCTTTCTCTGCATCTATTGAGATAATCATATGATTTTGGTTGGTTTTCTTATTGATGTGGTTGATTATGTTAATAGTTTTCCTAATGTTGAACCAGCCCTGCATTCCTGGTATAAATCCCACCTGGTCATAGTGTATTATCCTGGTGATCACTTGCTGTAATCTCCTTGCTAATATCTTATTTAAGATTTTAGCATCAATATTCATTAGGGAGATTGGTCTATAATTTTCTTTCTCTGTTTTTGCTTTGCCTGGTTTTGGTATCACCACCATATTTGTGTCATAAAACGAATTTGGTAGAACTCCTTCTTCACCTATTTTTCCAAATAATTTGTATAATATTGGAATTAATTGTTCTTTAAATATTTGGTAAAATTCACCCGTAAACCCATCTGGCCCTGGGGATTTTTTCTTAGGGAGTTCATTAATAGCTTGTTCAATTTCTTTTTCTAATATGGGTTTATTTAAGGATTTTATTTCCTCTTCAGTTAACCTGGGCAGTTTGTATTTTTGTAAATATTCATCCATTTCATTTAGATTGTCAAATTTATTGGCATACAGTTGGGCAAAATATTTCCTAATTATTGCTTTAATTTCCACTTCATTGGTGGTAACATCACCCTTTTCATTTTTGATACTGGTAATTTGGTTTTCTTCTTTCTTTTTTTTAATCAAATTAACCAGTATTTTATCTATTTTATTGGTTTTTTCATAAAACCAGCTCTTGGTTTTATTGATTAGTTCTATAGTTTTTTTGCTTTCAATCTTATTGATTTCTTCTTTAATTTTCAGGATCTCTAATTTAGTGTCTAATTGGGGATTTCTAATTTGTTCTTTTTCTAGCTTTTTAAGTTGCATGCCCAATTCATTGATCTCCTCTTTCTCTTTTTTATTCATGTAAGCATTTAGAGCTATAAATTTTCCCCTAAGCACTGCTTTGGCTGCATCCCATAGATTTTGGTATGTTGTCTCATTATTGTCATTCTCTTGGATAAAGTTATTGATTGTTTCTATGATTTCTTGTTTGGCCCATTCATTCTTTAGAATGAAATTATTTAGTTTCCAATTGATTTTCATTCTACTTTTCCCTGGCTCTTTCTTACATGTAATTTTTATTGCATCATGATCTGAGAAGGATGCATTTACTATTTCTGCCTTTCTACATTTGACTATGATGTTTTTGTGCCCTAATACATGGTCAATTTTTGAAAATGTGCCATGTACTGCTGAGAAAAAGGTATATTCCTTTCTATCCCCATTCAATTTTCTCCAGACATCTATCATGTCTAACTTTTCTAGTAATCTATTCACCTCTTTCACTTCTTTCTTATTTATTTTTTGGCTAGATTTATCTAATTCTGAGAGGGGGAGATTCAGATCCCCCACTAGTATAGTATTACTATCTAATTCCTCTTGTAACTCATTTAACTTCTCCTCTAAGAACTTGGATGCTATACCACTTGGTGCATACATATTCAATATTGATATTACTTCATTATCTATAGTACCTTTAAGTAAGATGTAATTTCCTTCCTTATCTCTTTTAATGAGATCTATTTTTGCCTGCACTTTGTCTGAGATAAGGATTGCTACCCCTGCCTTTTTTACTTTAGCTGAGGCATAATATATTCTGCTCCAGCCTTTTACCTTTACTCTGTGTGTATCTCTCTGCTTCAAATGTGTTTCTTGTAAACAGCATATTGTCGGGTTCTGGTTTTTAATCCACTCTGCAATTCGCTTCCGTTTTATAGCAGAGTTCATCCCATTCACATTCACAGTTATTATTACTGACTGTCTATTCCCCTCCATTCTATTTACCCCCTTTGTACTTTTCCCCCCTTCTTTCACCCTATTCCTCCTCACCGACGTTTTACTTCTTACCCCTGCCTCCCCCAATCTGCCCTCCCTTTTTATCACCCCCCTCTCTTTTCTTTACCCTTTTCTCCCTTGCTTTTGTCCTCCCTTCTCAGTCCCCCCCTTTCCCTTCCCCTTTTGTTTCCCTAAAGAGTGAGTTAAGTTTCTTTATCCCAATGAACGTATATGTTATTCCCTCTTTGAGTCAAATCTAATGAGAATAGGGTTGAAACCATGTTCCCCCCTCCTTTCTTTCCCTCTATTATAATAGGTTTTTTTCCACCTCTTCATATGATATAATTCATCCCATTCCACCTCCCCTTTCCTCTCCTCCCCATAGACTCCCTTTTTATCCCCTTAATTCTTTTGTATCATCACATCAAAGACAATTTATATTTATCCCCTCTATATAAAATCCTTCTCTCTGCCCAAATACATTTACAGTTCTTAAGAGTTATGAGTATTATCTTCCTGTGTAGGGATATAAACAGTTTAACCTAATAGGGTAACTTTTTTTTCCCCCTCTGTTTACCTTTTTAAACTTCTCTTGAGTCTTGTATGTTGAGATCAAATTTTCTATTCAGTTCTGGTCTTTTCACCAGGAAAGATTGAAAGTCCCCAATGTCATTAAATGTCCATCTTTTCCCCTGAAAGAAAATGCACATTTTTGCTGGGTAATAGATTCTCGGCTGCAATCCAATCTCCTTTGCCTTCCGGAATATCATATTCCAAGCCTTGCGGTCCTTTAATGTTGAAGCTGCCAGGTCCTGAGCAATCCTGACTGTGGCTCCATGATTTTTAAATTGCTTCTTTCTGGCTGCTTGGAGTATTTTCTCCTTCACCTGATAATTCTGGAATTTGGCTACAATATTCCTTGGAGTTTTCCTTTTGGGGTCTCTTTCAGGAGGTGATCGATGGATTCTTTCAATGATGATTTTATCCTCTGATTCTATGATATCAGGGCAGTTCTCCTTAATAATTTCCTGGAATATGGTATCTAGATTCTTTTTCTGGTCATGGCTTTCAGGCAGTCCAATGATTCTCAAATTGTCTCTCCTCGATCTGTTTTCCAGATCAGTTGTCTTTCCAATGAGGTATTTCACATTTTCTTCTATTTTTTCATTTTTTTTATTCTGCTTGACCGATTCTTGGTGTCTCATGGATTCCTTTTCTTCCAACTGTCCCACTTTAATTTTTAAGGCATTGTTTTCTTCAGTGAGATTATGCACCTTTTTTTCCATTTGGCTAAGTGAATTTTTTAAGGTATTGTTTTCTTCAGTGAGATTATGTACCTTTTTTTCCGTTTGGCTAAGTGAATTTTTTAAGGTATTGTTTTCTTCAGTGAGATTATGCAGCTTTTTTTCCATTTGGCCAAATGAATTTTTTAAGGCTTTGTTTTCTTCAGCTTCCTTTTCTAAGCTGCTGATTCTTTTTTCATAGTTTTTTTGTGTTGCTTTCATTTCTCTCCCCATTTTTTCTTCTACCTCTTGCAATTGATTTTTCAAATCCTTTTTGAGCTCTTCCAGGAAGGCTTTTTGTTCTTGCGACCAATTCACCTTCCCTTGTGAGGCTTCAGATGTAGACAATTTGAGGCTATTGTCCTCATCTGAGTTTGTGTTGGCTTCTTCCCTATTGATACAGAAGCTCTCAATGGAGAGGGCTCTTTTTTGCTTCTTACTCATTATTGCAGCTTATTTATTTATTCTTTAAGTTGAGGTCTGCTCTGGGGGCACCAGGGTCCCTGTTTTGGGCTTCTTGTGCAGGTGTATAGGTGCTGTGTGACCGGGCTTTTACTCTGAGGCCTTTATGGTGTGTGGAGATCCCCTGTCCTGCACTTCCTGTCTGATTGTGCTCGGCCAGCCAGGCGCCAGACCCCGGCGTCTGATCCCGCCGTTCATGGCCCTCTCGGCCGGTACAGGTAAGTTTTTCCACTGTCCTTCTTGGCCACCAGATTTTTGAACCAGGTTCCGGGAGCCTCAGTTGTTCGGCTGTGACCCGCAGCTCCTGCTGATTTGCCCCGACCCCCTCGGCGCTGGGTTGCTGCCCTGCGCTGGGCCTCCCTTTTGCCCGAGTCAGACCGACCTTTTCCTGAAGTCTTCTAAATTATCTCTGGTTGGAGGACTGTGTCTCTTTGTCTCTTTGCAGGTTCTGTAGTTTCAGAATCTGTCCAGAGGCTTGATTTAATGTTCGTTTTGAGGGAACAGAAGGAGAGCTCAGGCAGCTTGCTGCTTCCTCTCCGCCATCTTGGCTCCGCCCCAACATCAATTTTTTTTAAACTTTGTGTTCCAACTTCTCTTCCTCCCTCCTTCTCAACCCCTACCTCAAGAACTGAAGCAATTCAATGTAAGTTATACATGAGTAGTCATGGAAAACATCTCTGCATTAGCTAGGTTGTGAGAGAAAACAGATAAAAACAAAACTTTAGATAAAGGAATTGTCAAAAAAAAGTGTTTCAGTCTGTTTACAGATACCATCACTTCTTTAACTGTAGATGGATTGCAATTTTCCCTCAGAGTTATATTGGATCATTGCCTTGTTGAAAATAACCATGTACTTCCCAGCAGATCACCTTACACTACTGCTGTTATTTTGTATACAGTACATTTCTGCTTCAGTTCACGTGGATCTTTCCAGGTTTTTCTGATAGCATCATGTTCATCATAACCTTTATATAGCATCTTCAACTTGACAAAGGATTTTCTTAACAATAGCCCAGCAGAGTAAGTACCATATATTTCGGCCATTGTAGTCAATAATCATAACTCTTTCCCTCCATCCTATTCCATTCCAATGATATTTTCTCTATTTTCTATCTTATTTTGCCCAATTCTTTCTCAAAAGTGTTTTGCTGCTGACTGTCCCCTCCTGTGCTCTATCCTCCCATCATTCACAATTCCCTCCTTATCCTCTTCCCCTCCTACTTTCCTGTAGAGTTAAATACATTACTCCTCCTAATTGGGTGTATATGTTATTACCTCCTTGAGCCCACTCTGATGAGGTTAAGGTCTTTGAACTAATTCTGTTTTTGAAGTTTTTCTTCCTTCCTCCCTCCTCAACTCTCCCTATGAAATCAAGCAATTCAATATATGTCATATATATGCTGTTATGCAGAACATCTTCACCTTCCTCAAAAGTGTTTTGCTTTTTGCAGCTCCCTCCTCGAAACTTCCCTTCCCCCCTTTCCCTTTTCTCCCACGCCCCTTATCTCCTTTCTCTCCCATTTTTCCTCAGGGCAAAAATATATTACTCTGCCCTCTATATATGTATGTTATTCCCTCTTTGAGACAATTCTGATGATAGTAAGGTTCATTCACTCCCCCACTCCTTTCCTTTCTTCTCCTTCCCATCATAAGCTTTTTTCTTGTTTCCTTCATGTGAGCTACTTCTCCCCATTCCACCTCTCCTCTTACCCCTCCCTTTACCCCTCCTACCCCTCAACCCTATTTTAAAGATGTCATCATGGATTAGCTAGGTGGCATAGTGGACAAAGCACCAGCCCTGGGCTCAGGAGGCCTAGAGACCAAATCCGGCCCCAGACATGTCATCCCACCCTGTTTACCCCACAAAGAACAAGGATAAACAAACAAAAAAAATGCTTTACAGTTACCATCCCTTCATATTCAGTTCAGACATGTCCTCTGTGTATTCCTTACTGAGAAAGTTCTTATGAGTTGGAAGTATTATTTTCTCATGTATGAATGTAAACAGTTTAACCTTTTAATGTCCTTCATTATTTCTTTTTCTGGTTTACCTTTTTATATTTTTCCAAGGTCTTGTATTTGAAAGCCAAATTTTCTATTCAGTTCAGGTTTTTTCATCACAAATGCCTGAAAGTCCTCTTTTTCATTGACATCCTATTTTTTCCTCTGAAAGATTACAATCAGTTTTGCTGGGTACATGATTCTTGGCTGTAGTTCCAGTTCCTTTGCCCTCTGGAATATCATATTCCATGCCCTCTGGTCCATTAATGTAGATGCTGCTAGATCTTGTTTTAGCCTTTTTGGAGCTCTACAGTATTTTAATTCCTTTTTTCTAGTCACTTGCAATATTTTCTCCTTCACCTGGGAGCTCTTCAATTTGGCTATAATATTCCTGGAGGTTTTCCTTTTGGGATCTCTTATAGGAGGTGATTGATGGATTCTTTCAATTTCTATTTTACTTTCTGCTTCTAGAATATCAGGGCAATTTCCCCTGATAATCTCTTAGAAGATGGCATCTAAACTCTTATTTTGGTTATGGTTTTCAGGTAGTCCAATGATTTTCAAATTATCTCTCCTGGATCTATTTTCCAGGTCACCTGTTTTTCCAAGGAGATATTTTACAATACCCTCTATTTTTTCATTCATTTGGATTTGCTTTACTGTGTCTTGCTTTCTCATAAAGTCACTAGCTTCCAGTTGTTGAATCCTAATTTTTAGGCAATTATTTTCATCAGACAGCTTTTTTGTCTCCTTTTCCATTTGACTTTTCAAGCTGTTGACTTTTTTCTCATGACTCTCCTGTATCACTCTCATTTCTCTTTCCATTCTTACCTCCACCTCTCTAAATCTTCCTTCTATCTCTCCTACTTTCTCCTCAAAGTCCCTTTTGAATGCTTCCATGGAATGAGACCAATTCATATTTTTCTTGGAAGTTTTGGATATTGGGGCCCTGAGGGTGTTATCTTCTTCTGAGCATGTACCTTGATCTTTCTTAATGCTGAGGAAACTTTCAATAATTCTCAACTTTCTTTGCTTGCTCATCTTGCCATCTTTTACTTGACTTTTAACTCCCCACTGTGGGGCCCTGCTTCTAGGCTACACTACTGTCACAAGCTTCAGAGGGTCCCAGGTGTTTCAGTTTGAGGAAGGGCAGGATTTTCTCTCACCTGGCCTGTTCTCTGGTCTGAAGATAACCTCAAGCCAACTTACTAATTAACCAACCAGCAAAATTTTCTGTGCTGTGGTTCTTAGCTTTGATGAGCATGCACCCTTCCCCCACCTGGGCCTCCTGATATTCAGGATTTCTTCCTGGTTCCCAATGGGGTGGGACAACTGAATTCCTCCCTAGGTCCCACTGACACTCCTGTTCTTCCCCTCCCTGGCCAGCCATTCAGCCCTCTCACCTGACCACAAGCTCAGTTCTGGAAGTCACTGGTACTGCAGCTGATTCATAGGCTCAAGGTTAACTTCCTCGTGAGTGGCATTCCTGGGGTCTCTGTAGGTGTGATCATTGGGTTGGAATTTATTCACAGTCCAGCCTGACCCCCTTTAATCTGTCTATGGCTGGAAAATAAACTCAGCCCCTATTTTTGTAGGTTTATCTGCTTCAGTGATTCTTTTATTGCTGTTTTGGGGGTAATTGTATCAAGGCCTCTGTGCACTTAATGTCCTTCCTTTGCCATCTTGGCTCCTCCTGAATTCAAAATTAAAAAAAAAATTGTTGATTTTCAATATGTGTAATTGGAAAAAGTAAAATATAAAATTAGAAAAAAAAAACCACTAGGACTACCTCCTTGATCATTTAACCTGACAATATCTTGATAGCTCTGCTCTATAAATGACCTTTGGACATATCCCTTTCTGAGGTTAAAGGAAAGGACATGATACAGAAGATAGAGTGGGTTAAGACTTCACATTTCAATAGGGCTCTATAATTACAAATTGAAAAGCTGAAATCACTAATTTCAGTTTCACTATTTTTAAAGTTATTAGTACAGTGACTAGAACACAGTAGGCACTATGTAAATTCTTATTCCTTTCCTCTCTTCCTCTTCTGCTCAGAAAGAACCATATACTTTGTTCCATTCAATTTCACTTTAGCAAGAAGAAAAAAAAGATGCCAATAGGATTTTTGGCATCCTGTACCCCCCCTACACACACACATCATTTGTGAAATCACCATAAAAGCTAACCAAAGTTTAAAATTTTCTAATTATCTGAATCTAATCAAGACAAAAGCTGTAAGACCCCACTAATATCCAGTGACCCAAAGGACACAAGTGATTACAAATATAAATATTTAATGTAATAGCATCTTGAGAAGATTGGGATAGAACATTCTGCTTCCAAGCAAAGGGCACAATAAGGGGTGTGTTGCAGCCAGCTTGAACCAGCTCTCAAGAGACTATTTGAGGGGCAGCTAGGTGGCACAATGGATAGAGCACCAGCCCTGGAGTCAGGAGGACCTGAGTTCAAATCTGGCCTTAGGCACTTAACACTTACTAGCTGTGTGACCTTGGGCAAGTCACTTAACCCCAATTGTCTCACTAAAAAAAAAAAGAGACTATTTGAAAAATACTAAAAAGAGGATCTTGATTTTTTGTTTTGTTGATTGTCTATATTTAAAGTGATGGGGAAAATGTGAATAACAGAGATTGAATATAAAAAGTATATAACATTCATTTATTTTAAGAGAGCTTATAATTATCAATAAATCAGTAAACATTTATTAAAGGCAGCCAGGTGGTACATAGGATAGAGCACTGGTCCTGGAGTCAGAAAAAAAAAACACAACACAAAAAAAGAGAGTTGAAATCCATACTCAGTGTCTAGTGTCTAGTTCTGTGACCTTACACAAATCATTTAACCCTGTTTGCCTCAGTTTCCTTGTATGTAAAATGAATTGTAGAAGGAAATGGCAAACTACTGCAGTATCTTTGCCAAGAAAACCCCAAATGTTGTCACAAAGAGTCAGACACAACTAAAAGGACTGAATAACAACAAAAAGTCTCTACTATGTGCTAAGGAATGAGCTAAGTGCTTGAAAAACATTTACTGGCAGATTCTTGAAAAATGTAGCCACTGTTACTGAGGAGAGTCAGCAAGCATTGGAATCATTCATGTGGTAGGAGATGAAGTGCATTTAGTAAATGGCAACTCATATCTGACATTATTCAATGATGTTTTTATACTGTGTTAAGAAGTTCTGCTCTTTATGGAGTGTGATGTCACCAAAGTATATACTGCTTCATTTTCCTGCCTCCTTGCTAAGCACAGTGTAATCAGGTAGGGGGAAGGTCTCTGTTTGTCTCTTGCTGCAGTCTCAATTGGATGAGGGCAAAAAAGAACCAAATAATCTATGGGTCATTTTTGGAAATATATTTATAGACTTCCACTGAACAAAGATGAACCTAGGCTTAGTGAGAGGGAAAAGGCAGGGCTTATTCATACATACAAAGTTGAAATGGAATGGACTTGGGATCTAGACCTGTAAAATCTCGCTCATGCCTACAAAGGGAATGGGGGGTAGAACAGTTTAAACTCAGACCAACATCTCATACCTTAAGTAGAGATTAAACCTGAGTAGTTTTTCCAGGTCCAACGGGGCATTTTATAAGCAGAGGAAAGAAGTATACAGTAGATGGATGAATAGACCTGGAACCAGAAAGGTTGGAATTAAAATTCTGCCTCACTTATTAGTTGTGTGATCCTAGGCAAGTCATTTATCCATTATTTGCCTCAGTTTCCTCAACTATAGTGATAAGTTAGGGATAATAATAGAGCCTATTTCACATAGTTGTTATATGAATGGAATGAGATAACATACAGAGAGTGCCATATAAACCTAAAAGCACCATATAAATGGTAGCTATTATTATTATTATTATAGTGCCATTGTCAAAAAGTATGCCTGTCACTGTGCTCACTATAATAGTATCATAGGAGATAAAATTGATATCTTTCAGCCAACAGGGGAATTTATTTTGCTTGACTCTGAATATTTATTACAAAAGATTTGTTTTTCTTTTTCTTTTTTTCTTCCAGTGGAAAGGGGGAGAGATGGGAGAGAGAGAAAAAATAACTTCCTGTAGTTAGGAATGAAGCAAGGAAGGAAGAAAAGAAGGAAGGAGTGAGGGAAAGAATGAGGAAAAGAAGGATAATAAAGAAGAATGGGAGAAAGGAAATAAACAAAAAAATGAAGAAACAAAGTAAAACATGAAGAAGAAAAAATTTGTCAGTGGGTAATAAAAACAGTTTCTAGTCCAACTTGAAATATTCAGGCCCTTTAAAACTTCACAGCTGAAAGTAGATAGTAAGGCCTGGAGATATTAATAGAAGAGCTGTGAATTGATGTAGAGTTTATATATACCTTAGACATGAAAATTCGCTTACAAATGCTATGTATTTCTCACCTCAAAATTATGAAAAAGGGGGAATGGCCAGGGCAATTTTCGGTCAAGAAAATCAAAGGATTATTCAGATTACAAAAGAAAATCAGACTACTAGAGATGGCCCTATCTAGAGTAATGAGTCTTCATTCTCAGCCCATGTAGCTGGAATCACAAAGCTGTTCAGAAATTGTATGGCAGTTCTATCTCTGCATTGACAAAGGGGTAAGCAAACTGATAATGGAGGTGCATAGCAACAGGAGGAAAAAGCAGCATGAGGATAATTGCATGAAGATATCTACCTTGTGATTATCTGGCTTGTGTCTGGAAAGTGCTGTCCATAATCATTCTCACTGATCTACAACAGATGATGTGAAAGCAGAAAAATGGTGGATCCGAGGAAGAGCAGAGAGCTGAAGACCAAGTCCAACTCAAGTGCTCTTAGCATTTGTTCTGGCTTTCTAGGTATTGCTACCACTCTCTTGTGTTTATATATATATATGTGTGTGTGTGTGTGTGTGTGTGTGTGTGTGTATAAACATGCCCACATATATACGCACATATGCGTATATGTGTATGTGTATTTGTACGTGCATATTTATGTGTATATATGTACACACATCTATGTGTATTTATATATGCATATGTATATACATGTGTATGTATAGATTTATATATAGACATATATATGCTCACTATTATAGTGTTATATATTATTATAGTATTATATATACACACACATGTGTGTGTATGTCTGTCTGTATGTATCTTCATTTTTCCATCAAATTCTGGGGGCATCCTTCTTATGATTACCATGCCCTTTTCAGTGATGACTGGGATGGCCTTTACACAAAAGAATATAAAATACAAAAGCAGGAAGGAAATAATAAGTGATTAGTCTAGAGAGAGAGCATGGTACAAAGGAAAGAACACTGGATTTAGGGTTAAAAGTCCTGACTATGCATCCTGACCTTTAGGACTTTGGCCTAGTCACCTGCCCTTCTTGGGCCACAGTTTCTCCATCTGTAAGAGGAGGGGTTAGGCTAAATAGACTCTAAATTCCCTTTCACTTCTATATTTATGATGCCTCTGACAATAGAGTTATGATTAGTTGCCTCTAGGGTTCCTTCCAACTCCAAATCTATTATAGAATATCACATATTAAACAATACTATAGTATTGAAAGTATAACATAAATGCTGCAAGAGAGGGAGGAGCCTAGGCATGGGTGGGGAGGAATGGAGAAAAGACCTACATATAAACAAATCTCCTTCTAGACTCAAATTTCTTTGAACAAAAGTTCTCCATAATTTTATTGCATCATAGTAAAAAAAAAACAATACTGGGGCAGCTAGGTGGCGCAGTGGACAAAGCACTGGCTTTGGATTCAGGAGGACCTGAGTTCAAATCCAGCCTCAGACACTTAACACTTACTAGCTGTGTGACCCTGGGCAAGTCACTTAACCCTCATTGCCCTACAAAAAACAAAAAAACAACAAAAACAATACTTCTAATACAATAATCAGTTAAAATACTTCTGATGGTAAGCATGACTTTCTTGTGTTTTCTTGGTGTGTGCCTCAACAATTAGTTTTGTAGGAAAAAAGAGGACTGGACAGTTAGGCAAAGATTGAAGGAGGGGTTGTTATTTGAAATCGAGAATATCCCGGATCAAATGACCTCAGTTTTGACTGTAGAACATGTCTCAAACTCTAGAAATGGTATTTATTTTCTCTCTCTCTCTCTCTCTCTCTCTCTCTCTCTCTCTCTCTCTCTCTCTCTCTCTCTCTCTCTCTCTCATAACCCTTATCTCCCTCTTTCCTTCCTTTTCCCTCCTTCCAGCCTTCCTTCCATAATCCCTTCTTTCCTTTTGAAAAAGAAGCAACATCATTTTATTTTAATCTTAACTTTTCTCAGTGTTTCTTACAATGATTGCTTCTCTGAAGTCATCTACTTTCTATGATATTCAATACCTGAATAACATAACTTCATTTTTTGGTTGTGAGAAGATCAAAGAAATCTGGAAGTTGAACTTAAATCACATGGAGAAATAAAATTTCCTAAAGATTAAATTTTACTCTTTCCCAAAAGGATGGGAGATTATTTACAGATTAGGTAGATTATTTACTTAATTAGGAAGAACAAATAATTTGCTTCTTGGAAACAGACAAAATTCCAGATATTTATTCCACTTGGATGAACTCATTGATTTAGGCTCGAGAGGTGATCTGATATCTTCACCAATCACATTGAGGTCTTATTTAGAATGTTGGTATGGAAAGGAAATGTGGCAGCTCTTCAGGTTGTGATTAGTGGGGATTAGACTCTTCTTTGCCCTCCCTCTGTCTGTCTCTCAATGAACCCTAAAGACCCCTGAATCTCTCATGGAAAATTAAAGTCTTCAGAGCCATGCCCTCTGTCTCATTTCTAATCACCACACTCATCTTTTTCCCATCAATAAGTCTCAAACCATCCATGTCTTTACTCTTTTACATAATAATTTTATATCTTCCTCTCATCCTTCCTTTGCTAACTTTGGGGCCATGATTTGAAAAGCATGGGCTCCCTCTCTAATTCTCATCCCATTTTTCACTGTCACTTCCCCACAATGTAGACATCCAATTTTCTCACTTCAGAATGGTCTCGTCAACTTGGTTCAAATGACCATCATTTTCATTCTGCTTTCTATTCCAGTAGCGCTCTTCTTACTTATTCTGCAACAATTCTAAAGTTTTTCCTACTCAACAGACCCTTGTTTTAATTTAAGCAAAACCATTGTTTCTACCTCTGCAGGAATCTGATGGTCTTAGTTCAACAAACTGATTTTGTATGATGCTTTTGTTAGACTGTTTATTTTAGTATGGACCTGTGGTTTAATTGGTATTGGGAACTCTAGGTGGAAAAATCATATTTGGAATTATATACTCCATTGTATGGGCAGCTAGGTGGTATAGTAAATAGATAAATAGAGCACTGGGGTTAAAATCAGGAAGACTCATCTTCCTGAGTTCAAATCTGCTTCAGATACCTATCACCTGTGTGAACTTGGAGAAGTCATTTAACTGTTTGCCTCAGTTTCCTCATCTATAAAATTATATTCATATTATATATTTCAATCTGTATTACATTTTTCTTATTATCTATGTAACTCTAGGTAAGTCACTTAACCTCTCTCAGTCTCAGCTACCTCATCTTTAAAATGAGGATAACAATAGAACTTACCTTGATATTCAGTATCTCAATATTACTTCAAATGAACTAATATTTGAGTGCTTTGTAAAGCTTAAAAAGCATGGATATATATATGCTATCAATTATTGTTGTGATTTTTATTATTATTAATATACAGACAACTTTGGAGTCAGGAAGATTGATTTGGCTCAAACCCTGTCTCAGATACATGTCTCTGAGCTAGTCATTTACCTTCTCCAGGCCCCAGGGAGCTCTAGGAGAATATAAATTACAGAGCACGTGGCAAATAGCAACAGAAAAGGGTTTTCATTGCCAAAAGTTATTTCCTCTAATCAAAACATAGATCCCTCAAGAAAAGAAAACAATCCATAAGCATGAAGTGAACATGTATATGCCCAGTACTATGCCAACCACAGAATACATTCTTCTTATTGAAGAAGACTAGATAGGTGTCTTCTAACCCCTCTGCTGGAATGTAAGCTCCATGAAAGTAGGAATTGTATCTTATTTTAAATACTTTGCAGCATCTAGCATAATACAGTGTCTATGGAAAGTGTTTTATATTGTTTGTTGAATGAATAACTCAGAGAATCCAACTCTGGTCCCTGTTAAATGTCCTATTTTGGTTCAGGATTCTGCAAGCCACCCATTACAGTTTTAGTGCCCATGGTAACATTCCCTTGAACCTTAAACTTTAAGCAATGAGATAGCTATGAATATTTCTGCACACCAATGCTATAACTCTGACATTCAGAGAAAAGGCAACAACTTGGAACTGGTGTATCCCCCATATCAATCATGCTCATTGATTCCTGGGACTTGCTCATCCTATGGCACACATCAACCAAGTAGAGTCTGGAGATGAACCTATCAGGTGGTAGATTGCACTTGATTGTAGTAATTAGCACGACAATTGTTTGCTAATGTATCAATTTCCCTGTTTGTGGTGGCAGAAGAAAAAAGACATGGGCAAGATCAGAGAATCTAGATAAATGGTCCCAAACTCCAACACACCTGGCATGTGGAACATACAATTTCAGTACCATTCAATTACAATCAAAGGAGGGATTTGGTTTAATACACAAGAAGACACCATTAGCTGGCTACAGTGCACATACTTGGCATGCTGGCTGCCAAGTTTATTAGATATTTTATAGTCCTGGGAACTACAGAAAATGGATCCAGTTCCCACATGCTGCATCAACAAGAATTGGGAGTCAGTCAAGCCACTGATATATAATGCAGCCATGAATATGCCAGACTCCAGGCCTAAAATGGATCAATCTGAAACTGTTAAAGAGAAACATTGTCAAGTACTTGCCATGTTTCATTTTTAATTCTTATCCTCTACTCCACATTGTTTCTGATGTCCTTTGTGGAGATTTAGAAAAAGAGAGTATTATTTCTTAGATTTTGATACTTGTAAAATTTTCATACACAAACACACAACTATTGCCCATGCACACCCCATCTCTTCTATGTCAGGTGATTGATTATTAGGTTTGATAGCATTAAGATCACAGGACATCAGAACAGCAGAAGGACTAAAAGATCTAATCCAATCTTGGCATTTTATACTCAATGAAACTGAATCCCAGAGAACTAGAGTAATTTGTTCAAGATTATAAAGCAATTACCAGGAGAGTCAGTATTGGATGCTGTGTTTTCCCAATTCAAAGGACAAGAGATAATTAATCATTCCACAAGCAATTATTAAGCACCTACTATGTGCCAGGCACTGTGCTAAGTGAGAATCTCACAATTTCTCAGATTTAACAGTTGTGGGAGGGCTCAGAGGGCACAGGGAGAAGGTTAGGAAATATGCCTTGAGTTGGCATGTGGGGTAAAGGGATTGGAGGCTTTATGGGAGCTGGGTTGACTAATTTTAGATGGTGTCTAATTGCAGCTCCAGAACATGTTTTCAATTGGCAGCCTGTGCTGACTGTTGGAATGTGGTCAAGACCCATTTACAAAGCATGCCAGAGAGCATTAAATGATAAGGAGAGAGAACGACAGTGGAAGTCGCTAACACAGTGATGACAGCCAAGAGCCTTGACAAGCTTGGTGAGCCAAAGCATTGAGGGATTTAACTGGGGGACCACAAGGAGACTGAGGACAGAGAGGGAGCCTTGCTACAGCAGGTGACCTTTGCTGTAGCATTCACAGGAGGCAAGATTTCTGCCAATGGAGGAAAGCCAATGAGCTGGAACACTCAGGTTTTACAGTTAAATCTCACCCAAGCACAAACCAGCCTGACTCTGATTAGGCTGTGAGATCCAAGGAGATTCTATTTTACATAGGCATGGCTGCATGCTGAAATATCATAATTTATATATTTGTATGGAGAGGAGATAATCTCTTCTGTTTGGCATTTAAGGCCCTTCACAACCTGACTCCTACATCTTTTTCCCAGTTTAATTATATATTACTCCTATTCACACAGACTACAAATCAGACAAAATGGCATTCTTGCTGTCATTTACACGCAGTATTCCACCTCTCACCTCTGGCCTTTTGCATAGGGTCTGCCTCCTGCCTGGAACCCACTCTCTATTGTTCTCTGTCTATTAGAAAAACTAGTTTTCTCCAAAGCTCAGCTCAGTTGTTTCCTTGTATGTGAACCTCTCTTTTATTTTATGCAGCTAGGTGATGCAGTGACAAGTGTGATGGGCCCAGAGTCAAGAAAACCTTAATTGAAATTTGGCTTCAGTGCCTTATTAGCTGTGTGACCCTAAGCAAGTCACTTAGTGTTTTTTCCCCTCAGTCTCCTCAACTATAAAATGGGGATAACAAGGTTGTTGTGAAGATCAGAGGAGACATTTGTAAATCACATAGCACAGTGCCTGACCCATAACAGGTGCTTAATAAATGATTATTCCCTTTCCCTTCTATTCCCTACTAACTGCTAATACCTGCCCCCTATGTAATATTGTATTTATTCTGCCTATTCTTATATCTTCAAATTTTGTCTTACCTTATAGTTTGCCCTCAAGGGCAAAAAACATTTGTTCATTTTGTCTTTTTATCCCCAAGTTCAGTATAGTGTGTGACACAGAGTAGGTGCTTCTTATTGAGTGATACTTTGTTCTCTACAAGGATAACACTAGTTAACAATTGTTCCTATAAGAAGAAAGAATGGATTAAAAAAAAGAAAGAAAGAAAGAATAGAAATGTCAAGGCCAATCCATAAGCACTGGGTCATAGTACAAAAATCAGTAGCAAGTATAGGGACAAATACTTTGCCATAAAAGATCACAAGATTGTACCTCCACTCCAGTATTTTTAGTGCATTTTTAGGCTTGTCAAAGCTTTAAGATAATTAATATTTTCAGACACCAGTTAATGGGAACTGAAAGGCCAGATTGTATCTGCTCTTTCAATTCCCAATAACTGAGAACTGGAGTGCATTGTATGTATCCCTAGACTCTGAAAGCTGCAGCAGAAGGTACTGATCATAGTGGCCACTGCCTTTGCTCAGGTCAATATAATTTAATTACCCCAGCACAGTTACTTAAGAACAAGGCATAGGAGCCTTCTATCAAGAAGAATAAAAAAATTAAATTGTGGACATTTAAAAACCTAATATTTTGGGGAAAATATGATTGACATGCATGTATTATTCTATCTTTAAAAATGGTAGAAATGGGCAATGTCAAATTGGTCACTGTTTTTAATCACCAGTGATACTTTTCAATTAAAATGGCAACAATAGGAATTTCCAGAGAGCATTGCATTTCTCAAACATTGTAAATCAACCATTCAAAAGAATACTAATGGGCAGCTAGGTGGTGGAGTGAATAAAGCACCATCCCTGGATTCAGGAGACCTGAGTTCAAATCCGGCCTCAGACACTTGACATTTACTAGCTGTGTAACTCTGGGTAAGGCACTTAACCTTCATTGCCCAGCAAAAAAGAAATACTAATAAAGCTGAAAGAGGAAAAATTATGAAATAAAAAAAGTCACAGACAGCAACAGAATCATCATGGAGAAGCAGCAGTGGATAGAGGCAGAAAGCAGTGGTGGAGGATGGAATTTTATCAGTTGCCATTGAGAGCAGGGCAGTGGTAAGGGTTTCACTACCATGCCAAGACATGCTTCCATGTTACAATGACAAGAGTTAGAGATACAAAAAGGCAGATCTGGATTGCAAAGAGAATGCTTTTAAGTATGAAGCTTTTCAGAGGAAAAAGAAAATGGTATGGAAAACTTCCCCATCATAGGTACTCTTGACACAAAGTTGAAAGGTGTTGGCAAAGCCCATGAAATCTGAAACATGCCATGAGCAGGTTCATGGTATTCAGGATTTCTGTGAGAAGAGAAAAACTTACCTGGGCTTTTCAAACATACTCTGAGCTCTTCTTAGAAAGCAGTTGGTGCTGGGAATCCCTATCACAAGAAACAATGCAGAGGCAAAGATTAGCCAGGAACCATCTGGTTATTAAATCCATTTTGTGAAATCAATGGACCCATAGCCATTGAACAGAATGTTAGTGTAAGTGGGAAGTAACAGTGTTCGTACAAAGAACTAGTGATGAAATCAGCAATATAGATACTTAATCTGTCCCCTTGGCTGATTGTGAGAGCTAAGAAAGTTGAAAGGCATTCAATCAGATCTATTTTAGTTTCAGAATCAAAGCCAGAAATAATCCTTCCCTCCTAACCATATTTAGAAACAGGTGTATAATACAAACATGTATTAACACATAAACACATAGATGCATTATATAGATGTCACACATTTATAAATGCAAAGGTAGGCACCATATCTGTGTGTTTGCTTGAAAATATGTGTGCATATCATATGCACATACATTCACACACATTATACTTATACATGTTATATGCACACATATACACAGACATACCCTAAATTTGGGGAGCAGGTTTATATCTGTCCCCAGAATTTCAGGGTTTGTCTCCTTAGGAGTCTTTGATTACCAATCACTTATGATAACATGGAGGAAGAAGTGACAAGTTATCTATTGGACAGTCAATTGAGTTGAATAAAGAGTCTACAATGGAATATGTGAAAGAGAGGGATCATCAAATAAGTATTTCCCCAATTGATTTCCTCATTACCCTGGCCTTATATGTCCAAAAAGCAAATTTGCCCTTTGAAAGATGCTAGAAAGAATTTTATGTGCCCTTTTGTGCCTCTGTTTTTACTAAAGAGGACTTGACTTCCATCTGGTAGAGACTGTGATAATTGCTTACACCTAGCTAATTAATAGGCTAATGGGTAAGGGAAAAGAGAACAAAATCAGTGTTCCTTGGTGCCCCTTCCCCAGCATCACTGAACAGTGAACAGGAAGAAAAATAGATGGGAAAACAGGAGTGAAATATTTTGGAATATGGTGATGAAGGGTCTCTGTGCAAAATTATGCTACTGTGCTTTCTGAAGGGAGCTCTACTTGATATATAACTCTTACAAATTAATTGTAATTGTTAATGCATGGCAGAGTAGCTGAGAAAATACCAAGTATTAGAGAGTTATCAGGAATGACAAAATATTTGATAAACAAAAAATTGGGAGAAGTCCCTAGCTTTGTTAGAAGTAAGAAAATGGGGGCAGCTAGGTGGCACAATGGATAAAGCACCATCCCTGGATTCAGGAGGCCCTGAGTTCAAATATGACCTCAGACACTTGACACTTACTAGCTGTGTGACCCTGGGCAAGTTACTTAATCCTCATTGCCCCACAAGAAAGAAAGAAAGAAAGAAAGAAAGAAAGAAAGAAAGAAAGAAAGAAAGGAAGGAAGGAAGGAAGGAAGGAAGGAAGGAAGGAAGGAAGGAAGGAAGGAAGGAAGGAAGGAAGGAAGGAAGGAAGGAAGGAAGGAAGGAAGGAAGGAAGGAAGGAAGGAAGGAAAGAAGGAAGAAAGAAAGAGAGAGAGAGAGAGAGAAAGAAAAGGAGAAGTAAGAAAATGGATATGGAAAACATGGCCCTCTGGTTTAGGTCATGTGGCATATTACCAAAGAGAGAAGCAAGGAAAACTACTGGACTGTAATTTTGCTTGCTTTACCTATTCTCCACAAAAGAGAACAATCTTCAAATTGTGGAGCAGGTTTTTTTTTAAGTAATAAATATTTTTATTTAAAATTTTGAATTCTAAATTTTATGCTTATTTCCCTCCCGACCATGCCCTTCCCTTTTCTTAATATAGTAAGCAATCAGATAATGATTACACATGTGCAATCATGTGAAACATTATCCTATTAGTCATTTTGTATAGGAAAACTTGAAGAAAAGAAAAAGAAATCAAAGAAAGTGAAACAGCATGCTTCAGTTTCTGTTGAATCAATATTAGTTCTTTCTTTGGAAGTAGATATACTTCATCATTAGTCCTTTGATATTGTCTTGAATCATTGTAATGCTGAAAATAGTTAAGTCATTCATAGTTCTTCATCAAAAAATATTGTTGTCACTGTGCACAATGTTGTCTTGCTTCTGCTCACTTCACTATACATCACTTCACACGAGTCTTTCCAGGTCTCTCTGAAATCATCCTGCTTGTAATTTCTTATAGCACCATCATAAACCATCATAATCATACTCCAAAGCCTATTTAGTCATTCCCCAATTGATGGGCATTCCTTTGGTTTCCAATTCTTATCCACTATAAAAATAGCTGCTATAAATATTTTTCTACAAATAGTATTTTTCTCTTTTTGGGGATATATTTGGCATATAAACCTAGCAATGGCATTGTTGGATCAAAGGGTATGCACTATTTTATAGCCCTTTGGGCATAGTTCCAAATTGCTCTCTAGAATCTTTTTACAACTCCACCAACAGTGGATTAGTGTCCCAGTTTTCTCACATGTCCTCCAACATCAAATAGTTTCCTTTTTTTGTTATATTTGCTGCTCTGGTAAGTGTGAGGTGATACCTAAGAGTTGTTTTAATTCACTTTTCTATGATCAATAGTAATTTAGAGTATTTTTCATATTATTAGAGATAGCTTTGATTTCTTTGTCTGAAAAGTGCCTATTCAGATCCTTTGACCATTTATCAATTGGGGAATGATTTTTCTTTTTTTTGTGGGACAATGAGGGTTAAAGTTACTTGCCCAGGGTCACACAGCTAGTGAGTGTCAAGTGTCTGAGGCTAGATTTGACCTCAGGTCCTCCTAAATCCAGGGCCAGTGCTTTATCCACTGTGCTACCTAGCTGCCCCCAACTTGTATTTTTACAAATTTGATTCAGTTCTCTATATATTTGAGAAATGAGGCTTTTATCAAAGATACTTGTTTCAAAAATTCTTTTCTAATTTTCAAATTCCCCTATAATCTTGGTTACATAAGGTTTTTTTTTGTGCCAAATTTTAAAATTTTACATAAAGATAATTATCTCCTTTACATGTTGTATTGTTCTCTATATCTTCTTTGGTCCTCAGTTCTTCCTCTCTCCATAAATCTGACATTATTGATTTCATGCTCGCTCACTTTGCTTTATGTGCAAATCATGTACCCGTTTTGACCTTATTTTGGTATTGCGAGATTTAAAATTGGATACTAGAGCATTAATTTCCCCTCTTTAACCTTTCCCTTAATTTATCTCCCAGACTAGTAAATGGAAGAAGCTTCTGGTCTCTAGTTAGAGCTTTTGTTGTGTGGTAGTTACCAGGTGATGTTGATTAGAGGGATAGGAAAGTAGAAATACAAAACAAATAGTCTTAAGTCTAAGCTTAGTCTATATTCCATATAAAACTCACCAAAAGCCCAAGGCCACCTTTGGGGAGGAGAGAGCCGAGCCAAGCACGTGCTGCTAACGGCAAGCTGGACCGTGGCTAACTCCAGTCAGCGTCTGTCTGAGCAGTGCAGTCATCGGGCCAGGAGAGCAGGCAAGAGCTCCACTTCTGTTCTCTCCTTGCCTTTTAACCTCACACCCCGGAAGTGGAGTGCTTAGCAACTGGGCTGGCATGCTTAGCCCCTGCACGGCCATTGGTCTCCTCCCCGAAAGGATGGTCCTTCAAAAACTGGCATCTTTCTGTATTCACTAACCGACTGATAGGAAACTTTTTACCACAGTATATAATGTGATATGTTGGTCTTTCCTAGTTTCTGCCACACTGTTTTTCCATTTTCCCAGCAGTTTTTGTCAAATAATGATTTTTTCCCCCCAAAGCTTGGATCTTTGTATTTATCATATATTAGATTACTATAATAATTTATTATAGTGTAATTTTTACCTATTCCATCCCACTGATCCACCTTTTTATTGCTTAGCAATTACCACATTGTTTTGGTAATTACCACTTTACCACAGTTTGAGATCTTGTCCTGTTAGACCACCTTCTTTTGGATTTTTTTTCATTGATTCCCTTAATATCCTTGAGCTTTTGTTCTTTTAGATGAATTTTGTTATTACATTTTCTATATCTAGAAAATACTTTTCATAGTTTGACATAGCACTAAACAAAAAAAACTTAGGTAAGATTGTCAATTTATTGTATTGGCCCGGCCTACCCAAGAGCAATTTTTTTTCCCCTCAGTTGTTTAGATGTGACTTTATTCATAGGAAAAGTGTTTTATTGTTCTAGTCACATAGTTCTTGGGTTTATTTTGGCAGGTAGAATGTCAAATATGTTATATTGTCTACAGTTATTTTAAATGGAATTTCTCTATCTGTTGATACTGGACTTTGTTGGTAATATATAAAATGCTGATGATTTATGTGGGTTTATTTAGTTTCCTGCAACTTTACTAAAGTTAACAATTTCAAGTAGTTTTTTAGTTGATTCTCTATGATTTTCTAAGTATAATATCATATCAACTGCAGAATGATAGTTTTGTTTCCTAATTACCAATTCTAATTCTTTAAATTTCTTTTTCTACTTATTATTGTAGCTAGCATTTCTAGTACAATATCAAATAATAGAGGTGATAATAGGCATCCTTGCTTCACCCCTGATTTTATGGGGTTTTAGATAAACTTTCCTTATCATTTTAAGGTAAGCTCCATTTATTCCTATGTTCTCTAGTGTTTTTAATAGGAATGAGATTTCTTTCATTTTTATTATTGATACAGTCAATCATGTTGATAGTTTTTCTACTATTGAGTCAGCCCTGCGTTCATGGTATAAACCCCACCTGGTCATAGTATATGATCCTTGTGATGTATTGCTGTAATCGTTTTGCTCCTATTGTATTTAAATTTTTACATCAATATTCATTAGGAAGATCAGTCTAAAATTTTCTTTCTCTATTTTGGATTTTCCTGGTTTGGGAATCAGCATCATATTTGTCACATGAAAGGAATTTGGTAGGAATCCTCCACTTATTTTCTCAAATAATGTATATAGTATTAGAATTAATTGTTCTATAAATATTTTGGGAGGATTCATTTCTGAATCCATCTGGTCATGGAAATTTTTTCTTAGTAATTTCATTGATGGCTTGCTAAATTTCTTTTTCTAAAATTGGGTTATTTAAGTATTTTATTTCTTCTTCTGTTAATCTGGGTAACATTTTTTTTTATATATTCATCCATTTCATTTAAATTGTCAAATTTATTGGCAGATAATTGGGTAAAATAGTTCCTAACAGTGGTCTTAATTTTCTCTTCATTGGTGGTAAAGCAGGGGTTCTTAACCTAGGGTACATGATATTATTTTTTAAAACAATATTTTGATAATTCTATTTTGGTACAATTGATTTCTTTTGGCATTTTCCTTGGTTAAGGCAACTAGGTTGTGTGGTAGATAGAGAAGCAGGCCTAGGGGTCAGGAACATCTGAGTTCAAATCCAGCCTCAGACACTCACTGGTGGTGTGACCCCAGACAAAATACTTAATTTTGTGCGTCTCAGCTCCTCATCTGTGAATTGGAGATTATAGCATCAACCTCAAAAGATTATTGTGATGACAAAATTAGATAATAATTGAAAAGTGTTTAGCACATTTCCTGGAACATAGACATATACTAATCCTAATACTATTTATTATTATTATTGTTATTGCCTATCCTTAGAATCCTTGCTTTAAAGGATAAACAAATGTGATTTGGAAAAAAATGAAAAGGTAAGGCAGAAAAGTTGTTTTTGCTGCACAAAATGAATAAATGAACCAATTCTATTGTAATCAATATTGTGACATGCAACAAAGATAAAAATTCTCAAAAATAAGGGAAAAATTAATCTATCAGTCACTAAACGTGTATAAGTATGGGTTTGTCATTGTCACTATGCAAGGTACTGTTAATATTAAACAAAAGCTAATTAGTTGTTGTTATCAAGGGAGTTATATTATAGAAAGTGAGCATTCACACATATAATATATATGTATGCCTATATGTTTATGTATTTATAAACAATATATAATAAATCATGTAAACTATATCTTGTTTATGAGTTATATATGAATATGTGCACACATATATACTGTGATGTTTAAAATCTAAATCGTGTGATTGCCTTAAATAAAAAAAAAAAAACTTCAGTACCAGTCTTTGGGCATTAAACATTTATTAAAAGCATACAGGTATTCACATGGAGTTCAGAAAATTGGTCAATATCTGTTTCTGAAGTTCTTTTTAATTTAAGGCAATCACACAATTTAGATTTTCAACATCACAGTTTGGTGACCATGAATTCACTAGCAAACTGATTGTGGAAGCTTTTTATAGGTCTGCAACAGAGGTGGTCTTTACACACTGCTTCAAGCTCATTGGTTGGTTCCCTCCAAATCCATTGATTCACTGAACTTGAAGGTGTTCTCAAGTTAAGTTCAAAGTCTAGCTTCTGAGAACAATACCTTCTTAAGGGCTAGCCAGGTGTGATTACAATCTAGTTAACTTTGAAGTAGACTAATCAGCAGTCAATCACTCTCACTTGATAAAATCAGTTTAGATTAATCTCCAGGTGGGTCTTTGAGTATCTGCTAAATCCCATTATTTTATCACATTACATATACATACATATGTATGGATGCATGTATATGTATGTATGGATATGGTTACATTATGGGGAGGAGTTAGGAAAGGCCTCTTTCATAACATGGCATTTGAGCTGAGTCTAGAAAGAAATCAATAATTCCAAAATATAAAGAAGGGAGTACCTCATAGACATTAGGGACAGTCAATGAAAAATCAGAGATGGTATATGCAGGCTTAGGTATGAGAAAGCAACAAAAATCAATGTGTAATATGTGGAAGAAAGAAATGGGTAATTACTGGAGTGAAAGAGGAGATAAAAAAGGATTATGTTAAGGTGTTTTGATACATAGAGATCAGGTAAAAGGGAAGCTTATGGCCATGGTCTCCATTTTCTTAGTAAAGTACAAAGCACAGTCTTTATCTGAGCAGAGATGAGTACAGATGGAAGATATAGAGTTTTAAAGCTGATTGGAAAAGTAGGGTTTCCACATTTGAGGAAAAGGGGACTCTAGATACAGAGCCACTCTCAGTCATCTCTTTTTTATTTTTAATTTTTGTGAGGCAATTGGGGCTAAGTGACTTTCCCAGGGTCACACAGCCAGTAAGTGTTAAGTGTCTGAGGCTGGATTTGAACTCCGGTCCTCCTGACTCCAGGGCCAGTGCTCTATCCACTGCACCACCTAGCTGCCCCTCAGTCATCTCTTATCTCACAGTAAAACTGCCTTCTTACCCTAGATCCTCAACGCCCACAGCTTTCTCATCCTGGAAAATCCCTCTACAGTTACCTTTTCCCATTGGTGAGTTCTTCCTAGAATCACCATTTTGTGGAAAAGCCCTTGACATTCTTCATTTCATTTACTTTCTCTGCTTAAACATCTCTAGATATCTGTACCACACCCTTCTTTCCCCTCCCCTCATAGGTACCCTTTGTGAGGTAGCTCTTTGCCCTCTCACTTTTCATCTCTGTTTTTTGCATTATTTTTTTTTTACATTTTCCTTCTCAAGCTCCTCAAGAGCAGAGACTTTCTTCCTTCTTCATAATATTTAATTTTATTTATTCATAACAACTACTATTTATTACTTATTTTATGTGTATTACATCATAAGTAAAATTATTATTAAATTATACTCATTTTGATATTTATATCCCCAGTGATTAGTATTGTCCCTAAGAACTGGAAAGTGCTTAATAAATACTTTTGGACTCATTGTGTATATGGGATGGGGAATCACCAAGGTCACTATTCACTTCCATTTGAAATGGCTAAGGGTGACCAGCCCTTAAGGTCAACTAATTCTAGTATTAAATAAATTATTTGGAATAATAAACAAATTCCTTTTATGAAACAAATATAGATGATACCTAAATTAGGAA
The DNA here is from genome assembly GCF_019393635.1 of Dromiciops gliroides. Taxonomy (NCBI): domain Eukaryota; kingdom Metazoa; phylum Chordata; class Mammalia; order Microbiotheria; family Microbiotheriidae; genus Dromiciops; species Dromiciops gliroides. The sequence goes on along the minus strand of NC_057866.1, from coordinate 233,154,577 downwards.
GAGTAAGAAAAGAGAAAGGAAGGAAATTATAGATCAGTTTTACTAATGAAAATTGATGCAAAAATCAGACTACAACAATATATCACAAAGTTTATACATTGTGACCAAATGAGATTTATGTCAGGATTGCAGGGTTGGTTCAATATATATAAAACTGTTAAAATAATTATCACAATAACAAAATTAATATATATATATATGATTATATCTATTAATATGGACAAAAAGATTTTCTATAAAATACAGTAGTCATTCCTATTAAAAATACTAGAAAGCATAGGTATAAATGGATTTTTCCTTAAAAGGAAAAGAAACATGTATCTAAAACTATCAGCAAGAATTATCTGTTATGGGGATAAGACTTTCCAATAAGATCAGGAGTAAAACAAGTAAGCCATTATCACCAGTTTAATTCAGTAATTCAATGTAAGCAAAATCACTGAGAAGAAACATAAATTGAAGGAATCAGAATAAAACTATCTCTTTTTCAGACGATATGATGGTATACTTAGAAATACCTAAAGATTCAACTAAAAAGTTAATTGAAATAATTAATAATTTTAGCAAATCCCAGTGAGAACAGATAGTAAAAGATATTTTATTTTAAAATAACTGTAGATGGTATAAAACTCCTAGGATTATACCTGCCAAAACAAACCCAGGAACATAATGAACATATGAACATAATCACAAAACACTTTTTATACAAATAAAGTCAGATTTAAATTTTTGGGGAAATATTAATTGTTCATGAGTGGGCTGAGCTAATATAAAATTACAGTACTACCTAAACTAAGCTACTTATTTGTTGCCATTCCAATTAAATTGCCAAAAAGTACTTTGTTGAGCAAGAAATAATAATAAGAATATTCATTTGGAAGAAGAATAGGTAAAGAATATCAGTGGATTTAATGTAAAAAATATAAAGGAAGGATGCCTGGCTGTAACAGATCTTAAAGTACATTATAAGGCAGTAATTATCAAAACTATCTGGTCCTTGATAAGCTATAGGATGATCAATCAGTCAAATAAAGTAGATCTACGATACACAGTAGTAAATTATTATAGTAATTTTTTGTTTGATAAATGTAAAGATTTCAGCTTTTGGGATAAGAATTCACTATTTGTTAAGCATCTTTGTGAAAGTTGGGAAGCAATATGGCAAAAACTAGGTATAGACAATTATCTTAGACTATTTACCAAGAAAAGGTCAAAATGGATACATGACCTACAGCATGATGAAAGAAGACATAAGTAAATAAGAATATGGAGCATGTTACCTATCAAATTTATGGGTAGGAAAAGAATTTATGAGGAAATACGTGATAACATTGTGACATATAATTTGGATAATTTTGATTGTATTCAATTAAATAGTTTTTGTACAAATAAAATCAATGCAATTAAGATTAGAAATAAAATAGAAAACCGGAGGGAAATTTTGTAGACAGTTTCTCCAATAAAGGCCTCAAATGTCAAATATGTAGAGAAATGTATCATACGTATAAGAATAAGAGTGATTTCCCAATTGACAAATGGCCAATATATATGAACAGGTAGGTTTTAGATAAAGAAATCAAAGTTATATGTAGTCATATAAAAATGTTCTAAATTATTATTGATTAGAGAGATGCATATTAAAACAACTCTGACATACTATGTTTAAAAAGGATGGATATACTAGAGATAACTTGAGGATCATATATTTCCCCAATAAAAATAGTTTAAAAAAATCTGGGCAGAGTTACTATGGCAGAGTAAAAGAAAATAATATAGCCAAGCTCCTCTCCATAAAACTGCTCCAAATAGAACCAGAAATATATATATCAAACTGAATCCTGATGGTGAAATCCAGAAAAAAAAAGTTACAGTGAATCTTTTGTGCAGCTCAGTTCAACATAGAGAATCAAACCTGTCTTCAGACATTGGGGAGAGGTGTGGTCAGTGATGTGAAGTATTACAATACCCAAAGTCTCACTATCCTAGAACAAAACTCCCATGCTCAGCTATCCCAGTTGGCACTTGTTCTTCATTAAGGTAGCCTGAAATGGGTCTGATGGTAACCCAGTAAATGCCTGGCAAGTCCTTTTGCTGTGAGTACTGTGTCATCTTTAACTTCTCTTTTGTATTCACTCCACATATCTAATCCATTACTGAGTATTTATACCTTTCTTGTATATATCAACTTTCATCCATTCACATTGACAAAACCCTGGTACAGTCTATTATCACCTCACTCCTGGACTATTGCAATAGCCTGCTGGTTGGTAACTCAATTTCTAGTCTTTACCCCCTCCAATATATTTTCCACTCAGCTGCCAAAGCAATTTTCCAGATATATGACTATGATCTCCATCCCAATAATCCTCCATGTTTTGGTATGAATTTTCATGGCATTTAAAGACCATCAAAAACTTATCCTCTTCTTAGCTTTCCAATTCTTATGCCCCTCCAGAAACTTAATGATTCCCCAAGAACCACTATCCACTGACTCCATGTCTTTTCAGCTGCCTTCCCTCAGGCCCAGAAGACTCTCCATCTCACCTCTAGCCATGTGCCTACCAAGGTTTAGTTCAAAATTCAACTCAAATACCTCCTTTTGATAGAGGCCATTCTCAAGCCCATACTTCATAATGCTATAATTCCTTTCCTCTGGGGTTCCCTTCCATCTATACTAAATATATCATGCAAATACATAGTTATTTGGATGGCATTTCCCCTGTTAGAATTTGAGCTCTTTGAGGAAAGGAACCTTTTTTTTTCTTTCTTTATATCCCCAGTTCTGAAATATTAGGAAGTGCTTAAAATATGCATTGACTTATTAATATTAACTAAATAGAGGGAAAAGTAAAATTTTATATATATATATATATATGTGTATATATATATATATATATATATATATATATATATATATATATATATATATATATATATATATGTGTGTATATATATATATATATATATATATATATATATATATATATATATATATATATATATATATATATATATAAAGATCTACTAGTCACTTCCTAAAATAAATCCCAAAATATAAACACCCAGGAGTCACAGTCAAAACCCAGAAACTCTAGGTGAAAGAAAAAATGCTACAAGCAGCCAAAAATAATAATTAATACTCAAGTAGTTAGTGACTACATCCAGGACCACACAAGATGATACTGAAATGGAAGGAAGAATAGATAGAAGAAAGGAAAGAAAGAAGGAAAGAAGGAAGGAAGGAAGGAAGGAAGGAAGGAAGGAAGGAAGGAAGGAAGGAAGGAAGGAAGGAAAGAGGGAGGGAGGGAGAAAGGGAAAGAGGGAGGTAGGGAAGGAGGGAGAAAGGGAGGGAAATAGGGAGGAAGGAAAGGAGCAAAGAAGAAAGGGAGGGAGGGAGGTAAGGAAGAGAAAGAAGGAAGGAGGAAGAGGAGGGAACTTCATATAAAATCTACAATGTGACAGGCACTATGCTAAGTACTTTACAGTTATTATCTCAGTGGATCCACATGATAGCCTTGGGAGGTAGGTGTAATTAGTATCTCCATTTTATAGTTGAAGAAACTGAGGCAGAGTTTAAGAGTTTGTGACTTGTCCAGAATTACATACTGTGGGGACCAATTTTTAATTGGGGAGTGTTAGCTAAGTGGCTCACCGAAATATTGGGGCAAGGAAGGAGACCAGCAGCCTCTTTCCAAACAGAACAGGATTTATTTTAACAAGAACAAACTTAAAAACAAACAAACAAACAAAAAACCACAAACAGGATCAGTAGGATCAAGAGAAAGGAAATAAAATGGGGAAAGGGAAATTATACAAGCTGAAAAAATACCACTGCCCAGGAATCAGCTGAGAATACACAGCAGCGCTCCTGTTGCCTTTCAGTTTCCCCATAGAACCATGAATTATCCTCCCCCTTCCCAGAAAACCTCACACAGCCCCCAGCCAATTGGCTGGCTGCTCTGACAGTCACATGACTGCCCTCACTAGGCTTCCAATCATTATAATTTTGCCAGGCCCATGTAGGTGTTGGCAAGTGGTAATGACTTGAGGTGCCAGTGCCATGGCAATGGCTACAACCAGGGGGTGGAGCACCATGCAGTTTTTGGAGCCCCAGGCCAGTGAGTGCCAGGGTTTTTTTCTTTTTAAAATTCTAGCCAAAAGATGGGGTCATGAAAACCTGAAATAATTAATTCTTTACATTACCTAGTATGTTTTGAGGCTAGTTTTGAACTTAGATTTTTTTGACTACATTGCTCTATGTAATCCAGGGGAAGAAGTTTTGGAATATGAAATTTTTAAAGGAAAAACAAAAAGCTAACAACTTAAAATACTAGAAGAATAAACAAACAAAAAAACCTACCAAAAATATAATCCTACAGGAAAAAAATGGACTTTTAACTAAATGAAGGCTCTTAAAAAGTTCATAATAAATTCAAGAAAAGTAGACAGACTAGAGATTCAGAGTTTCATATACGATCCTTTTTGAAAAAATTTCTATTCATTTTGAAGGTTTTGTTAAGAATAAAAAAAATAAAAAATATGATGAGATTTTCAAGCATTTTTTTAAATGAAAATAACAAAGCTAGGCAGAATCTTTGAAACAGGAACACAAAAGCCAACAAGAAATCTAGAAATATAAAGTTAAATGAATTTGAACAATTGGAAGGGGACAGATGATAGAGCAAAACTTTTTTTCTTGAATTCTTGAATTCACTTTTAGACACATGAACAGTAAAGAAGACACTTACAAAATGCAATGGAAAGCACTGGGGGTAGTCCAGCCCAACATCTAGTTAAGATCACATCTCAGAAAAGACCATTTGTCTCCAAGCATAGGCCCAGCCTTATCTAAGCTCAAGACCAGACCAAGGACATAGCCAATAAAAAATAGCTGAGACATAAAATGAATCTTTATTAGGAGACATCCCACTATAAAAACAAACAAACAAACATATTTCTACTAATTACGGTATACCAAAAGAAAAATATACAGAGAAGGGAAAGTAGTGGACATTTGATGATCTCTCTCTCTCTCTGTCTCTCTCTGTCTCTCACACACATACACACACACACACACACACACACACACACACCACGTGCACACACACAGATGCTTGACCACCTCACCCCTTTGGAGTATAGATGATTAAACCATATTTAAAAGAAGAGAAAGGAAGTATAAAATGATCAACTAAACTCTGGATTATATGAAGATGGAAGATATAAAGGAGTAGGATCAGGGCATGCCAATTATAGATAACCTATTCTTTTTCTTTTCCTACCTTCTTCTTTGTAAAGGAAACAGATGAGCAAAAAGTCCATTGTCTCAAAAAATGAGAGAATATAATGGAGGGAAAAATAAAGTTGACATTTAAAATCATCAATGTGAATGGGATGAATGGAAGAAAACAACAAAGAGTTAAAAAGTAGAATCCAATAAAGTGTTGTTTACAATCAAAAAACTTGGAATATGAAGAATCACAGAGTTCATTTGAGGCTGGAGCAGAATTCATTATGACTCTGGAGATTTAATAAACAATGAGTGGTCACAATCATTATCTCAGGAAAATCAACAGTAAAAAGAGACATTTAAAAGAGAAGCTTAATTATATTTCAAGGCATTGAAGAGAATGAAATTATATAAAAATTAATATGTGCATCAAATGGCATAAAATCTAAGTAGCTGAAAAAAAGAATAATTGAATGACATGGCAACTTAGAAAGCAAAACTATATGAGTTGGGAGACTCACTGTGCCACTTTCAGACACAGACATATCCAATGGAAATGTAAATAAGAAAGGTGTTAATAACATGAGTAAAATTTTATAAAAGCTCATTTTTAATAGATACTACTGTGTTTTATATATTAATTGCTATAACTGTGTTTTTTAAATAAATCACTATTGTACCAGTTTTGGTTAAGCATATTATTATTTTATTAATATTATATACATCGGTAAAGAAATGACTGCGTGGCAGTTAGCATAAGTGGGAGAAAAACCCCAGAAGATCCATGCTGTCACTCAGAGAGACAGCATGTGATCTCAAGGAGAGTTCAGAAGACCTACAAACCTTCATTGTCCAGGGAGTGCACCAGAAAAAGAGGTAAGCACCAGCCAAGAGAGAGAGTCAAGAGTGTGACTCTGGCATGACCAAGGGTTTTATCTTCTTTTGATCAAAGCTAATTGGTTAGCATCATTAAATTCCATGGGTTGACATGACTTGAGGGTGGTCTAACTTAAAAAGAACTCTACAGATGTCATCAGGAAGAAGAATGTAAAAGACCCTCCTCAAGTTCCTTAAAGCAAATACCATTATCTATGTGTTATCCTTCACTGATCCAGACAAGAGTTTATTGCCATTTGTTTTGTTCCTTTGGTTCAGTCACAGACAAGATTTGCTGAAATTCCTCAGGAATTGGACTTTCTAGTGTGTGTTTGTGTGTGTGTGTGTGTGTGTGTGTGTGTGTGTGTGTGTGTGTGTGCGCGTGCGCACGTGTCGGGGGCGAGGGGATAAAGGACTGAGGAACTGATCTCTGGGTGCCACTAAGAAATCCATTAATAATTATTTTCTCACAAGCTACATAGATAGCATTCAATTTGCAATTAGAGACCTGCACTGGTAGAGAAAATTCCCTTACCAGGAAGTTCCCATGCCCTAATTTACAAGAATATAATCATATTAAGTGAGCAAATAGAACAGTGCAGAACTAAGGTAAAGATGAAATGTCTGTTTGATGGAAGAGGCTAAAAGGGTTAACAGATAACCTATCAACTGTAGCTAAAAAGAGTTAACAGATAACCTAAGACTTGATTAATAGTAGCTAGAAGGGTTAACCGAGAAACTAAGACCTGACTAACCAGAGGGTTACTATCAACCAACACTATCAACAGAAGCCAGGGAAGGTAACCAGGACCATTAACCATTAAAAGTCATTAATATTCCTAGATGACAGGACACCTAGAAACCAGATCTTAAAGAAATATTATGAACAGAAAGACCATTGGGGTTTGAGAAGTTTGAACATGATTTAGGAACATGTGCAGAAAGAACCAAATGTGTCCTCAAGTTCACCTTATGACATTTAAACACCCAAAACATACCCCTGGTGAGAAAGGTAACTGCCCTGGAAGATGTCTTAGGACCCCAGGAAGTCTAAAATAAGATGTGAACCTCCCATGAACCTAGCGTAAGGAGGAGATTAAGGTAATGAGGAAGTAACCTACTTTTATCACTATAACTATAACCATTTTTCCTCTCGCTATCCAAGACACTTTTCTCCTTGGAGTCTTCTTGTGGTTATCACAGTCTGATAACAAAACTTGGGAAACTGAGCAACTGAGTCTTGTAAATTTTGGGGATACTTCACAATCACTTTGATCAATTAAATCTATCCTTACAACATGTTCAAACATTGGCTTCCTGGGACTACATAAGTGTTTTTGCATTACTGTTTCATGTATTAATTATTTGTGAATATATGCTTATGAGTTTTTTGATTTGTAAAGACTTACTCTGTACTCAAGAAAATAAATAACTTCCCTATACCTAATCTACTTTCTAGAATGATTTCTATCAATACCTTTTTGGGGGAAGACCGAAAACATTGTCCAAAATTAAGGTTTGTTTTAGAAAGTCTGCTCAGAATTTTCTTCTCAGATGAGAGGCACAATGAATGACAAAGGAAGAGAAGACTCTGACTCACATTTATTTTTCTTTAAATTTTCTTTTTACTTAGAAGTTTCACTGTTACATATAAAACAAAAGAAAAACCACATTTTCACATTGATATTTTTATGTTTTGTTTTTTAAATTATAAAAATATTTTATTATTTTTCAGTTACAAGTAGTGATAGTTTTCAACATTTGTTTTTATAAGATTCCTAGTTTCAGATTTTTCTCCCTTTTCCCCTTCCTCAACCCCTCCCGAAGACAGCAAGTAATCTGACATAGTTATATATGTAAAATAACGTTAAACATATTTCTGCGTTAATCATGTCATAAGAGAAGAATCAAAGCAAAAAGGAAAAACATCAAAGATAAACAACAGCACCAAAAACAAAAGAAATAGTATGGTTCAATCTGCATCCATATTCCACAATTCTTTTTTTTTCCTGGATTTGGAGAGCCTTTTCCATTATAATTCCTTTGGAACTATCTTGGACCATTGTATTGCTGAGAAGAACCAAGTCTATCACAGTTGATCAACACATAATGTTGATGATACTGTGTACAATGTTCTCCTGGTTCTGCTCATATCACTCATCATCAGTTCATGCAACTCCTTCCAGTTTTCTCAGAAATCTGCCCGTTCATCATTTCTTCCTGCACAATAGAATTCCATTACATTCATATACCACAACGTGTTCAGCCATTCCCCAATTGAGGGGCAGCCCTTCAATTTCCCATTCCTTGCCACCACAAAATGAGCAGCTATAAATATTTTTGTACATGTGGGTCCTTTCCCCTTTTTTATGATCTCTTTGGGGAAAAGACTCAATAAGTGATATAGCTGGCTCAAAGGATATACAGAGCTTTAAAGCCCTTTGGGCATAATTCCAAATTGCTCTCCAGAATGGTTGGATCAGTTCACAGCTCCACCAACAATGCATTAGTGTTCTAATTTTTCCACAGCTTCTCCAACATTTATTATTTTCCTTTTTTGTCATATTAGCCAATCTGATAGGTTTCAGGTGGTACTCAGAGTTGTTGTACTTTGCATCTCTCTAATAGTGATTTAGAACATTTTTTTCACATGGCAATAGATAGCTTTGATTTCTTGATCAGAAAACTGCCTGTTTGCACCTTTTGACCATTTCTCAATTGAGGAATGACTTGGATTCTTATAAATTTGATTTAGTTCCCAATATATTTTAGAAATGAGGCTTTTATCAGAAATACTGGCCATAAAAAATGTTTCCCAGTTTTCTGCATCCCTTCTAAATTTTGGATGCATTGCTTCTGTTTATACAAAAAATTTTTAATTTATTGTAATCAAAATCCTCCATTTTGCATTTCATAATAAACTCTATCATCACTTGTTTGATCATAAACTGTTCTCTATTCCAGAGATCTGAGAGGTAAACTATTCCTTCCTCTCCTAATTTTCCTATGGTATCACCTTTTATGCCTAAATCATGTACCCATTTTGACCTTATTTTAGTATAAGGTGTAACATGTTGATCTATGCCTAATTTCTGCCATACTATCTACCAGTTTCCCCAGCAGGTTTTGTCAAATAATGAGTTCCTATCCCACAAGCTGGAGTCTTTGGGTTTATCAAACAGTAAATTACTGAAGTCATTTGCTACTCTGTCTCTTGTGCTTAGCCTATTCCATTGATTCTCCACTCTTTTTCTTATCCAGTACCAAATAGTTTTGATGACTGCTGATTTATAGTAGAGCTTCAGATATGGAACAGCTAACCCACCTTCCTTGTGCATTTTTTTCATTAGTTCCCCTGATATTCATGACTTTTTGTTTTTCCAAATGAATTGTCTTATTATGTTTTCTAGCTCTATAAAATGATTTTTAGGTAGTCTGATTGGTATGGCACTGAAGAGGAAAATTAATTTAGGTAGAATTGTCATTTTTTATTACATTAGCTCAGCCTATCCATGAGCAATTGATATTTTTCTTATTTAGATCTGATTTGATTTGTGTAAAAAGTGTTTGATAATTGTGTTCAAAGAGTTCCTCTGTCTTGGAAACTAGACTACTAAGTATTTTATATTGTCTAACATTACTTTAAATGAAATTTCTCTTTCTATCTCTTGCTGCTGGACTTAGTTGGTCATGTAGAGGAATGCTGATGATTTATGTGGATTTATTTTATATCCTGCTACTTTGCTCAAGTTGTTGATTGTTTCAAGTAATTTTTGAGTTGATTCTCGAGGATTCTCTAAGTATACCATCATATCATCTTCAAAGAGTGAAAGCTTTGTTTCCTCCTTGCCTATTCTAATTCCTTTAATTCCTTTTTCTTCAATGATTGCTAAAGCTAACATTTCCAGTACAATATTAAATAATAGATGTTGTAACGGACATCCCTATTTCACCACTGATCTCAATGGGAAGGACTCTAAATTATCATTATTACATATAATACTTGGTGATGGTTTTAGGTAGATACTGCTTACTATTTTAAGGAAAGTTCAACATATTCCTAAGCTCTCTAGTGTTTTGATTAGGAATGGGTGCTGTATTTTGTCAAAAGCTCTCTTTGCATCTATTGAGATCATCATATGACTTTGGTTAGTTTTCTTATTGATGTGGTTGATTATGTTAATAGTTTTCCTAATGTTGAACCAGCCCTACATTCCTGGAATACATCCTACCTGGACATAGTATATTATCCTGGTGATCACTTGCTGTAATATCCTTGCTAATATCTTATTTAAGATTTTTGCATCAATATTCATCAGGGAAGTTGGTCAATAATTTTCTTTTTCTGTTTTTGCTCTGCCTGGTTTTGGTATCACCACCATCTTTATGCCATAAAAGGAATTTGGCAGAACTCCTTCACCTATTTTCCCAAATAATTTGTATAATATTAGAATTAATTGTTCTTCAAATGTTTTGAAGAATTCACTTGTAAACCCACCTCGCCCTGGAAAATTTTTTCTTAGGGAGTTCATTAATGGCTTGTTCAATTTCTTTTCCTAACATGGGCTTATTTAAGGATTTTACTTCCTCTTCACTTAACCTGGGCAGTTTGTATTTTTGTAAATATTTATCCCCTTCATTTAGATTGTCAAATTTATTGGCATACAATTGGGCAAAATAATGCCTAATTGTTGCTTTTTTTTCAGGGCAATGAGGGTTAAGTGACTTGTCCAGGGTCACACAGCTATTAAGTGTCAAGTTTCTGAGGTCAGATTTGAACTCAGGTCCTCCTGAATCCAGGGCTGGTGCTCTATCCACTGCACCACCTAGTTGCCCCCTAATTATTGCTTTAATTTCCACTTCATTGGTGGTAAAATCACCCCTTTCATTTTTGATACTGGTAATTTGGTTTTCTTATTTCTTTTTTTAATTAAATTAACCAATGGTTTATCTATTTTTTTTTGTTTTTTTCATTAAACCAGCTCTAAGTTTTATTGATTAATTCTATAGTTTTCTTGCTTTCAATTTTATTAATTTCTCCTTTAAATTTCAGGATTTCTAATTTAGTATTTAATTGGGGATTTTAAATTTGTTCTTTTTCTAGCTTTTTAAGTTGCATGCTCAATTCATTGATCTCATCTTTCTCTTTTCTATTGATGTAAGCAGTAAGAGATCTAAAATTTCTCCTAAGCACTGCTTTGGTTGCATCCCATAGATTTTGGTATGTTGTCTCATTAATGTCATTCTCTTGGATGAAGTTATTCGTTGTTTCTATGATTTGTTTTTTTACCCACTTGTTCTTTAGAATGAAATTATTTAGTTTCCAATTAATTTTCAGTCTACCTTTCCATGGCTCTTTCTTACATGTAATTTTTATTGCATCATGATCTGAGAAGGATGCATTTACTATTTCTGCCTTTCTACATTTGACTATGAAGTTTTTGTGCCTTATTACATGGACAATTTTTGAATATGTGCCATGTACTTTTTTTTCTTTTTTTTTTGTTTTAATTAATTAATTAATTTATTGAATAGAATTTTATTTTCCAAAATATATGGAAAAACAAATTTTAAAATCAATTTAAAAAAAAATTGTGTTCCAACTTCTCTTCCTCCTCTATTCCCACCCCCCACCCACTAGAACTCAAGCATTTCAAAATAAATTATACATGAGTAGTCATGGAAAACATTCCCACATTAGCTAGGTTGTGAGAGAAAACAGTCAAAAAAACTCCCAAAACTTCAGACTGAGGAATTGTCAAAGAGAATTTTTTTTTTAAAGAATGTGTTTCCAGGGACAGCTAGATGGCACAGTGGACAGAGCACCGGCCCTGGAACCAGGAGCACCCGAGCCCCAATCCGACCCCTGACACCCAACACCCACCAGCCGCGTGACCCCAGGCAAGCCACCCAATCACAATTGCCTCACCAAAAAAAAAAAAAGAAAAAGAAAAAAAAATGTGTTTCCATCTATTTTCAGATACTATCACTTCTTTCTCTGTAGATGGGTTGCCATTTTCATAAGTCCTTCAGGGTTATATTGGATCATTGCCTTGATGAAAATAACCACATGCTTCCCACCAGATCATCTTACACTATTGCTGTTATTTTGTATACAGTAAATTTCACTCTGCTTCAGTTCATGTAGGTCTTTCCAGGTTTTTCTGATAGTATCCTGTTCATCATAACCTAAATAAAGTACCTTAAACTTGGCAAAGAATTTTCTTCATGTTAGCCCAGCAAAGTAGGTACCATATGTTTTGCCATTATATTCAATCATCATAAATATTTCCCTCCATCCTATTCCCTTCCCATGATATTTACTCTATTTTCTATCTTCTTTTAAACTATTCCTCCTCAAAAGTGTTTTACTTCTGACTGTCCCCTCCCCTACTCTGCACTCCCTTTTTTTTCACCTTTCCTTCCTTATCCTCTTCCCCTCATACTTTCCTGGAGGGTTAAATAGATTACTCCTCCCAACTGGGTGTGAATGTTATTCCCTCCATGAGCCCACTCTGATGAGTTTAAGGTCTTTGAGCTAATTCTATGTTCCAAATTTTCTTCCTCCCTCTCTCCTCAACCCTCCCTATGAAATCAAACAATTCAATATGTCATACTTGTGCTGTTATGCCGAACATCGTAACCTTCCTTGAAAGTATTTTGCTTTTTACTGCTCTCTCCCCAAGTCTGCCCTTCCCTCCTTCCCCTCTCTCCCCCTTATCTCCCTCCCCTCCCTCAGGGCAAAAATATATTACTATACCCACTTGAGTATGTATGTTAATCCTTCTTCGGAGTCAATTCTGATGATATTAAGGTTCAATCACTCCCCAATTCCTTCCCCCTCTTCCTCTCCCCTCCATAAGCATTTTTCTTGTTTCCTTCATGTGAACAACCTCTCCCCAGACCATCTCTCCCCTTCCCCCTCCCCCAGTCTATTTCTCCTACACCTCAACCCTATTTTAAGGATGTCATTATGGGTTAGTTAGGTGGCACAGTGGACAATGCACCAGCCCTGGACCCAGGAGGCCCCAAGCCCAAATCCAGCCCCAGACATAAGACACCCCACAAAGAACAAAACATAACATCTCTTCATATTCAGTTCAGACCTGTGTCCTCTGTTAAATCCTTACTGAGATAGTTCTTATGAGTTTGAAGTATTATCTTCCCATGTAGGAATATAAATATTTTGATCTTTTAATATCCCTCATGAAGTCTTTTTCCTGTTTTATCTTTTTATGCTTCTCCAGGGTCTTGTATATGAAAGTCAAATTTTCTATTCAGTTTAGGTCTTTTCATAACAAATGCCTGAAAGTCTTCTTTCTCCTTGAAATTCCATGTTTGCCTCTGAAAGATGATGCTTAGTTTTGCTGGGTACATGATTTTGGGCTGTAGTCCCAGTTCCTTTGCCCTCTGGAATATCATATTCCATGCCCTCCGGTCCTTTAATGTAGAAGCTGCTAGATCTTGCTTTATCCTTATTGGAGCTCCACAGTATTTAAATCCTTTTTTCTAGCTGCTTGCAATATTTTCTCCTTGACCTGGGAGTTCTGGAATTTGGCTATGATATTCCTGGACGTTTTCCTTTTGGGATCTCTTTCAGGAGGTGATCAGTGGATTCTTTCAATTTCTATTTTAGCTTCTGCTTCTAGAATATCAGGGCAATTTTCCCTCACAATCTCTTGGAGAATGGTGTCGAAGCTCTTGTTTTGGTCATGGTTTTCAGGTAGTCCAATGATTTTCAAATTATCTCTCCTAGATTTATTTTGTAGGTCAGCTGTTTTTCCAAGGAGATATTTCACATTGCCCTCTATTTTTTCATTCAATTGGATTTGATTTACTGTGTCTTGGTTTCCCATAAGGTCACTAGTTTCCATTTGTTCAATCCTAATTCTTAGGCAATTATTTTCAGCAGACAGTTTTTTAATCTCCTTTTCCATTTGGCTTTTCAAACTGTTGCCTTTTTTCTCATGACTCTCCTGCATCGCTCTCATTTCCCTTTCCATTCCTTCCTCTCTTTCTCTACATCTTCATTTCCTTTTGGGGTCTCTTTCAGGAGGTGATCTGTGGATTCTTTCAATGATGATTTTATCTTCTGATTCTATAATATCACGGAAGTTCTCCTTAATAATTTCCTTGCATATGGTGTCTAGACTATTTTTCTGATAATTGCTTTCAGCAGTCCAATGATTAGTATGTTTCCTATCCTGGATCAATTTTCCAGGTTACTTGTCTTTGCAATGAGGTATTTCACATTTTCTTCTATTTTTTCTTTCTTTTGATTCTGTTTGATTACTGGTGTCTGATGCAGTCATTATCTTCCAACTGTCCAATTTTAATTTTTAAGGCATTGTTTTCTTCAGTGATATTATGCACCTTTTTTTTTCCCATTTGGCCAGATGAATTTTTTAAGGTATTGTATTCTTCAGTCAATTTTTGTGCTTCCTTTTCCAAGCTGCTGATTCTTTTTTCATAATGTTCTGTGTGCTGCTTTCATTTCTCTCCCCTTTTTTTCTTCTACCTCTCTCAATTGAATCTTTTTGTGGGGCAATGGTGGTTAAGTGACTTTCCCAGGGTCACACAGCTAGTAATTGTCAAGAGTTTGAGGCCAGATTTGAACTCAGGTACTCCTGAATCAAGGGCTGGTGTCCCAGCCTGGGTCTGCACTGTGTGCTGAGCTCCTCTCTTAGCCTGAAGAGCAGGTGATCCCAGTCACCTAATTAAGGCATCTTTTGCTGGAAAATAGTCTCACTCTGGTCTTTTCCTTGAGAAATCATGAAGAACAGAAGATATATTAGCAAATGAGAAAAAAAGAGAAATTCTTATTTATTTTTTTTAATATGAGAAAGTTGGATTATTTGGCACAGATACTCAACAAAATTCTAGACTCTATTAAATGGATTTCAAAAACAGGATGATGAATAAAAGCATTATGGCCAAATTAAGAACCAATCATGCTTTTCCCCTTGAGGGATAAAACAAAAAACCTTTATCTCATTTATTTTACGTTAGAAAAAACTTACCAAGTAATGTGAACAAGAAAGCATTTGAGAAACTATTACACAACAATTAGGAGCAAAGTAGAGAAATGTAGTCTAGAGAAAAGATTTTTTTTGCTTTTTGAATGTTTTGTTTTGTTTTTCTTGTTTTAAAGGTTGTGATCTGAACCAGGGGTTTCATCAGCTTGAGGTTCTCCTAATATGAAACCTCTATTCACTGATATATATCAGCAATTTGCCTGTAATATAGTTTTAAAGAATTGCTTGAGACATTACCAGGTCAGTGAATTGGCATGGATCACTCTGAATTTCCCGATTCTGAAGCTGAACTTCTATCTACTACATCAAACTGCCTCTCAGAAGAAAAGTAAGAGAATTCACATCTCTTTGAATAGCTATAGCTAAAGGACATTGCATTTAGGTCCCAAAAGCTTGACTTAAGATCAAGAAGAGACTTTTGTAAGGAATTAATTGTGATTTGGGGTTTTCATAACCCTATCTTTGCTTTATTATGGTCAGACTAAAAACCATGCAAGCTTGAAAAGCCTAAGAGAGGATGGGTGTGTACTTTGGGAGATAATTGAACAAACAAGAGGAACTCTGATCACAAGGAACATTTATTGAAACTAAGTAACTAGCCTTCCTCTAATAGCTTTCCCACTCCCATATGGGTCTGGCCAGATTATAATGGGGACAGCCCATGTGGGTGTGCTGAGCCAATTGGAGACTCAGCATGGCTAAGAACCCACCACTCCCCTACCTGTGGAAAAGTCAGTTAGATACAGTTGTTTCAGTTAGAGGGGTTGGAGATTCAGTGAAAAGGCAGTTAATGGGGGTTCTGCGGGAAATGGGGAAGGAAGGCAGACATTTATGCAGTGTAAAATAATTCTATAATTTTTCTAGAAGGTAGCCCATTGGTATTTTGATTGTTACTTCATTATGTCCATATATTAATTTAGACTATATTATAATTTTTGCTTCCTTGATTGGACCTACTCCTGTATATAGACATCACGTTTATTCTTTTCATGTGTCTGTAAAACTATCCTTATTTTTGCCTTTTTATAATTCATGTGTTTATGTTGATAGGTTAATGATAAAATATTTGATACATTTTGTGATTATAATAAATGACTTTTTCTTTTTCTTTTTTGTGGTGGTGGTATTTTATAGAAATACTGTTAATTTTTGTATATTTATCTTACCACTTCCGAAAATAATTTTTTATCTAAATTAATTTTTGCATTGAGTCTTTTGGGTGTTCTGAATATACGATCATATTAGGTGCAAATGGAAATATTATATTGTAGCCTCTTGTTTGCCTATGCTGGCTCTTTAATTTCTTTTTCTTACCATATTATTATTGCTAACATTTTTGATATTATGGAAAATGGCAATGGGGAGAGTAAATAGCCCTATTTTAATTAAACTTTGTCCTTAATGCCTTTTCCCTCTTCAAATTATCTTGTACTTGGCTATTTGTAGGTTATATTCCCAATAGAATCGGTTTATTGAAAGCAAGGATTTTGTTTATGTGATTCTGTGCATGCATTTGTTGCCATTGGGAATCTTTTTATCTTCTATATTTGGTATAGTTACTTGTACTTTTTCATTCACCTATCTATCCAGTCATCCATCCATCCATCTATCTATCAATCTATTTATCTATCTATTTATCTATCTATAATTTATTTTGGGGGAGGGAAGGATGGAGAAGGAACAAGACCTGTGATGCTATAGATATATAGAACTACATCTACCTATGCAGATAGGCACCTACTAAGCAACTTAAGGTTTGTTGTTTCTTTTTTCTCTTTGTCAAGTTTCAATAACAAACCATACTAGAATCATAAAAAGAATTAGGCAGAATTCCATTTTTATCTCTGAAAGTAGTTGTATGGTGTGTGTGTGTGTGTGTGCGTTTACTACTTTGAAGAATCAACTTATCAATCTTTCAGTCACAATGCATTTAATAGGTGGTTACTATATGTTGGGCACTGTAATAAGCATGAGAGATACAAAGAAAAACAAAAAAAGTCTTTCATCTCTATCTGGTACTAATTTTATAATTTTGTAAATAATTCATCAATTTATTTTAAATTGTCTACTTTGTATAGATCTTTATGTCATAGTTATGATAGTTTTTCAATTTCTTATTTATGCATTTTCAGAATTTGATTTCACTCAAACCTATTTTTGATTACCTTTTGTTTATCAGTTTTCCTTATATTTTATTAAAAAATAAAGCAACTATTTTATCAACTTTTTGTTTTGCTATTTTATTGATTTTCCTTTCAATTGAATGATTTTCTTCTTTCTAATTACTCTTTACATTTAACTTTTCTCCTTTTTATAAATGCAGATTTGAGAAGTTAGTTTTCTCTTTTTTTTATTTGAATTCAGGTACTCCTGAATCCAGGGCTGGTGCTCTATCCACTGTGCCACCTAGCTGCCCCAATTTGCTCTGTTTTTTTTTAATTAATAAAGTATTTTATTTTTTTTCCGTTACATGTAAAGATAGTTCTCAACTTTTGTTTATACAAGCTTTACAATTTCAGATTTTTCTCCCTCCCTCCCCTCCCTCCCCCCTCCCCTAGACAGCAGGTAATCTGATATAGGTTATATATATGTATGTATACATACATACATAATAACATTAATCCTATTTCTGCATTAGTAATGTTATAAGAGAAAAAAATCAGAGCAATGATGAAAAACCTCAAAATAGAAAAAAAAACAACAGCATCAAAAACAAAAGAAATAGTATGGTTCATTCAGCATCTATACTCCGCAGTTCTTTTTTTTTTTTCCTAGATTTGGAGATCCTCTTCCTTCATGAGTTCCCTGGAACTCTTCTGTGCCATTGCATTGGTGAGAAGAATATAGTCCATCACAGTAGATCAATACTCAATGTTGATGTTACTGTGTACAATGTTCTTCTAGTTCTGCTCATCTCACACATCATCAGCCCATGCAAGACCCTCCAGGTTTCTCTGAACTCCTCCTGCTCATAGTTTCTTATAGCACAATAGTATTCCATTGTATTCATATACCACAACTTGTCCAGCCACTCCCCAATTGATGGGCACCCCCTCAACTTCCAATTCCTTGCCACCACATAAAGAGCAGCTATAAATATTTTTGTACATGTGGGTCCCTTTCCCCCTTCCATGATCTCTTTGGGAAAAAGAACCAAAAGTGGTATTGCTGGGTCAAAGGGTATGCACAGCTTTATTGCCCTTTGGGCATAATTCCAAATTGCTCTCCAGAATGGTTGGATCAATTCACAGCTCCACCAACAATGCACTAGTGTTCCAATTTTTCCACAGCTTCTCCAACATTTATTATTTTCCTTTTTGGTCATTTAAGCCAATCTGATAGGTGTCAGGTGGTACCTCAGAGTTGTTTTTATTTGCATCTTTCTAATCATTAGAGATTTAGAGCATTTTTTCATATGGGAATAGATAGCTTTGGTTTATTCATCAGAAAACTGCCTGTTCATATCCTTTGACCATTTCTCAATTAGGGAATGACTTGGGTTCTTATAAATTTGATTTAGTTCCCTATATATTTTAGAGATGAGGCCTTTATCAGAAGTACTGGGCTCAAAAATTGTTTCCCAGCTTTCTGCCTCCCTTCTAAGTTTGGATGCATTGTTCCTGTTTGTACAAAAATTTTTTAATTTAATGTAATCAAAATCATCCATTTTGCATTTTATAATATACTCGATTTCTTGTTTGGTCAAAAACTGTTTTCCTTTCCAAAGATCTGATAGGTACACTATTCCTTTCTCTCCTAATTTACCTATGGTGTCACTTCTTATGTCTAAATCATGTATCCATTTTGACCTTATTTTAGTATAAGGTGTAAGATGCTGTATGCCTAATTTCTGCCATACTATCTTCCAGTTTTCCCAGCAGTTTTTGTCAAATACTGAATTCCTATCCCAGAAGCTGGAGTCTTTGGGTTTATCAAACATTACATTACTAATGTCATTTACTACTGCATTTCCTGAGCCTAGCCTATTCCATTGATCTACCCCTCTATTTTTTAGCCAGTACCAGATAGTTTTGATGACTGCCGCTTTATAGTAGAGCTCCAGGTTTGGTACCACTAACCCACCTTCCTGTGAAATTTTTTTTTTCATTATTTCCCTGGATATTCTTGATTTTTTGTTTTTCCAGATGATTTTTGTCATTATTCTTTCTAGCTCTATAAAATAATTTTTAGGTAGTCTGATTGGTATGTCACTGAATAAGTAAATTAATTTAGGCAGTATTGTCATTTTTACTATATTAGCTCTGCCTATCCATGAGCAATTGATATCTTTCCCATTACTTAGATCTGATTTGATTTGTGTGAAGAGTGTTTGGTAGTTGTGTTCATAGAGTTCCTGGGTTTGTCTTGGCAAGTAGACTCCAAGTATTTTATATTATCTACTGTTACTTTAAATGGAATTTCTCTTTCTATCTCTTGCTGCTGGTCTTTGTTGGTCACGTATAGAAATGATGATGATTTCTGTGGATTTATTTTATATCCTGCTACTTTGCTAAAGTTGTTCATCGTGTCAAGTAATTTTTGAGTTGATTCTCTAGGATTCTTTAAGTATACCATCATATCATCTGCCAAGAGTGATAGTTTTGTTTCCTCCTTTCCTATTCTAATTCCTTTAATTCCTTTCTCTTCTCTGATTGCTAAAGCTAACATTTCTAGGACAATATGCTACTGTACATCCCTATTTCACCCCTGATCTTATTGGGAAGGCCTCTAATTTATCTCCATTGCATATAATACTTGCTGATGGCTTTAGGTAGATACTGTTTATTATTTTAAGGAAAGCTCCACCTATTCCTAAACTTTCTAGTGTTTTTATTAGGAATGGGTGTTGTATTTTTTCAAAAGCTTTCTCTGCATCTATTGTGATGATCATATGATTTTGGTTGGTTTTCTTATTGATGTGGTTGATTATGTTAATAGTTTTCCTAATGTTGAACCAGCCCTGCATTTGTGGTATAAATCCCACCGGGTCATAGTGTATTATCCTGGTGATCACTTGCCATAATTTCCTTGCCAATATCTTATTTAAGGTTTTAGCATCAATATTCATTAGGGAAATTGGTCTATAATTTTCTTTCTCTGTTTTTGCTTTGCCTGGTATTGGTATCACCACCATATTTGTGTCATAAAACGAATTTGGTAGAACTCCTTCTTCACCTATTTTTCCAAATAATTTGTATAATATTGGAATTAATTGTTCTTTAAATGTTTGGTAAAATTCACCTGTAAACCCATCTGGCCCTGAGGTTTTTTTCTTAGGGAGTTCATTAATTGCTTGTTCAATTTCTTTTTCTAATACAGGTTTATTTAAGGATTTTATTTCCTCTTCAGTTAGCCTGGGCAGTTTGTATTTTTGTAAATATTCATCCATTTCATTTAGATTGTCAAATTTATTGGCATACAGTTGGGCAAAATAATTCCTAATTATTGATTTAATTTCCACTTCATTGGTGGTAACATCCCATTTTTCATTTTTGACACTGGTAATTTGGTTTTCTTCTTTCGTTTTTTAATCAAATTAAACAATATTTTATCTATTTTATTGGTTTTTTCATAAAACCAGCTCTTAGTTTTATTGATTAATTCTATAGTTTTTTTGGTTTCAATCTTATTAATTTCTCCTTTGATTTTCAGCATCTCTAATTTAGTGTCTAATTGGGGATTTCTAATTTGTTCTTTTTCTAGCTTTTTAAGTTGCATGCCCAATTCATTAATCTCCTCTTTCTCTTTTTTATTCATGTAAGCATTTAGAGCTATAAATTTTCCCCTAAGCACTGCTTTGGCTGCATCCCATAGATTTTGGTATGTTGTCTCATTATTGTCATTCTCTTCAATATAGATATTGATTGTTTCTGTGATTTCTTGTTTGGCCCATTCATTCTTTAGAATGAAATTATTTAGTTTCCAGTTGATTTTCATTCTACTTTTCCCTGGCTCTTTCTTACATGTAATTTTCATTGCATCATGATCTGAGAAGGATGCATTTACTATTTCTGCCTTTCTGCATTTGACTATGATGTTTTTGAGTCCTAATACATGGTCAGTTTTTTAAAATGTGCCTTGTACTGCTGAGAAAAAGGTATATTCCATTATATCCCCATTCAATTTTCTCCAGACATCTATCATGTCTAACTTTTCTAGTAATCTATTCACCTCTTTCATTTCTTTCTTATTTATTTTTTCGCTAGATTTATCTAATTCTGAGAGGGGGAGATTCAGATCCCCCACAAGTATAGTATTACTGTCCAATTCCTCTTGTAACTCATTTAACTTCTCCTTTAAGAACTTGGATGCTATACCACTTGGCGCATACATATTCAATATTGATATTACTTCATTATCTATAGTACCTTTAAGCAAGATGTAATTTCCTTCCTTATCTCTTTTAATGAGTTCTATTTTTTTCTGTGCTTTGTCTGAGATAAGGATTGCTACCCCTGGTTTTTTACTTTAGCTGAAGCATAATATATTCTACTCCAGCATTTTACCTTTACTCTATGTGTATCTCTCTGCTTCAAATGTGTTTCTTGTGGTTTTTAATCCACTCTGCAATTCACTTCCATTTTATAGCAGAGTTCATCCCATTCACATTCACAGTTATTATTACTGACTGTCTATTCCCCTCCATTCTATTTACCCCCATTGTACTTTCTCCCCCTTCTTTCACCCTATTCCTCCTCACTGATGTTTTACTTCTTACCCCTGCCTCCCCCAATCTGCCCTCCCTTTTTATCACCCCCCTCTCTTTTCTTTACCCATTTCTCCCTTGCTTTTGTCCTCCCTTCTATCAGTCCACCCCTTTCCCTTCCCCTTTTGCTTCCCTAAAGAATGAGTTAAGTTTCTTTATCTCAATGAACGTATATGTTATTCCCTCTTTGAATCAAATCGAATGAGCATAGGGTTGAAACAATGTTCACCCCTCCTTTCTTTCCCTCTATTGTAATAGGTTTTTTTTCACCTCTTCATATGGTATAATTCATCCCCTTTCACCTTCTCTTTCCTCTCCTCCCCATAGACTCCCTTTTTAACCCCTTAAATTTTTTTTTTGTATCATCACATCAAAGACAATTTATATTTATACACTCTGTGTAAAGTCCTTCTCTCTGCCCAAATACATTTACAGTTCTTAAGAGTTATGAGTATTATCTTCCCATGTAAGGATATAAACAGTTTAACCTAATAGGGTAACCTTTTTTTTTCTCCCCCTCTGTTTACCTTTTTAACCTTCTCTTGAGTCTTGTATGTTGAGATCATATTTTCTATACAATTCTGGTCTTTTCACCAGGAAAGATTGAAAGTCCCCAATGTCATTAAATGTCCATCTTTTCCCCTGAAAGAAAATGCACATTTTTGCTGGGTATTAGATTCTTGGCTGCAATCCAAGCTCATTTGCCTTCCGGAATATCATATTCCAAGCCTTGCGGTCCTTTAATGTTAAGTCAGGTCCTGAGCAATCCTGACTGTGGCTCCATGATATTCAAATTGCTTCTTTCTGGCTGCTTGGAGTATTTTCTCTTTCACCTGATAATTATGGAATTTGGCTACCATATTCCTTGGAGTTTTCCTTTTGTGGTCTCTTTCAGGAAGTGATCGGTGGATTCTTTCAATGATGATTTTATCTTCTGATTCTATGATATCAGGGCAGTTCTCCTTAATAATTTCCTGGAATATGGTGTCTAGATTCTTTTTCTGGTCATGGCTTTCAGGCAGTCCAATGATTCTCAAATTGTCTCTCCTCGATCTGTTTTCCAGATCAGTTGTCTTTCCAATGAGGTATTTCACATTTTCTTCTATTTTTTCATTCTTTTGATTCTGCTTGATTGATTCCTGGTGTCTCATGGATTCCTTATCTTCCAACTGTCCCATTTTAATTTTTAAGGCATTGTTTTCTTCAATGAGATTATGCACCTTTTTTTCCATTTGGCCAGATGAATTTTTTAAGGCATTGTTTTCTTCAATGAGATTATGCACCTTTTTTTCCATTTGGCCAACTGAATTTTTTAAGGCATTGTTTTCTTCAGTGAAATTATGCACTTTTTTTTTCCATTTTGCCAATCTTTGTGCTTCCTTTTCCAAGCTGCTGATTCTTTTTTCATAGTTTTCTTGTTTTCCTTTCATTTCTCTCCCCATTTTTTCTTCTACCTCTCTCAATTGATTTTTAAAATCCTTTTTGAGCTCTTCCAGGAAGGCTTTTTGTTCCTGAGAACAATTCACCTTCCCTCGTGAGGCTTCACATGTAGGCAATTTGAGGGTATTGTCTTCATCTGAGTTTGTGTTGGCTTCTTCCCTATTGATATAGAAGCTCTCAATGGAGAGGGCTCTTTTTTGCTTCTTACTCATTATTGCAGCTTATTTATTTATTTTTTAAGTTGAGGTCTGCTTTGGGGGCACCAGTGTCCCTGTTTTGGGCTTCTTGTGCAGGGGTATAGGTGCTGTGTCACCAGCTTTTTACTCTGAGGCCTTTATGGTGTGTGGAGATCCCCTGTCCTCCATTTTCTGTCTGGGTGCACATGCTCCTGGCGTCTCTTGGTCACTTCCTCTACAATTTAAACGATTAAATTATCATTAAATCAAGTTAAACATGTATATTTTGGAAACAAATAGCAAGGTATTATCAATTTGGTGAAATCCTATATTACTACAATATCATATTAATGCCAGGTTTTTGATTTTTCTCCCTTGCCCTTTAATTAATTCATCTTTTCCTTCAAGACACAACTCAGACACTACCTTCCACCAGCCAAGGGGATGATCCTCTTGATTGCCTCATTGTTTGGTGTCCTCCCTTCCAAACTATCATGTCTTTTGGTACTTTTTGCTACTTTATGTCGATTATCTTCATATTTTGCACATGCATATGTAATAATAACAAAAACAAAATATTGTAATTCTTCAAGGACTATAAAGAACCTTATGAATATTATTTCATTATATTCTTATAACCACTCTGTATTATCCCCTTTTTTACAGATGAAGAAACTGAGGCTGAGGGAGGTTAAGTCACTTGCCTAGGTTAACATAGTCAATGAATATCTTTGAATTTGAATCTAGATAAATTTGAATTTTGTTATAGTACTAATGATTGATATTTACAAAAATATAACAATGAAAGTAATTTCCAGTTATATACCATGTGTTGCAGAGATTAAGGACACAGAAAATTTCTAGAAAGACCTCAAAAGATCTTCTGAATTACATCAATTCATATTTTGATATTTGGGGACTTCAGTGAAACTATGGGAATAAATGAAGATAACAAAAAAATTTGGATACTATAGATCAGAATGGAGAAGTCAAAGCTGTCTCATTATGGCATTAATAGTTTCATTGAGGAAAGAATCAGAAAAGGTACTGGATGTGGTGAAAACCAATTAGCATCATAAAAATAACTAATTATATGTTAATAGACAGGAAATAACTCATTATTGATGTGGAAATCTGACCAGTGATTCAGGATTAGTGGTCATCTCTTCCTAAACTCTCATTTTACAGAGGAGAAAACAGAGGCCCAGACATGTGAAGTGACTTATCCAAGGTCAAACATTGTGGCAGGACTGACATTCAAACCCACGTCCTATGATTCAAAATTAAGCACTTTTCACCACTTGGACCATCTTCTTTATTTCAATGTCATTAATTTTTTACTTAATTAACACATATAAATATATACAACACTAAATAGCTGTCCCATATTACATACTACTAATTCTCTAAGGTTTTTTTTTTTGGGGGGGGGAGTAAACACTTGTGTTACTGATTGCTTCTTTAAGATAAGAGTTTTACTGTTTATCCTCACCTTAAACTGCTCATCTTGAAGTATCTAGGAGTACAGTGGATAGAGTTTGAGGCCTAGTGTCAGGAAGACCTCTTCCTGAGATCAAATCTGGACACCAAAATTTAATACCTGTGTGACCATGGGCAAGTCACTTAACCATATTTGCCACTGTTCCACATCTATAAAGCAATCTAGAGAAAGGAATAACAACCTACTCCAGTATCTTTGCACAGAAAAATACAAATGGCTTGACACAGAGTGCAACATAACTGAACAACAACAAACTATTCATCTATCTACTGTCATTTATCTATTTAAAAAAATTTTATCTTATAAATTTTAGACATCATATTTATTTCATTTTATCCTCCCTCCATGCATCCACTTAAAAACATCTACCTCCACTTTATTGTGACAGACTAATTCCATTTTAAATAATTATATGAGATAACTGAGCTCCTTTGAATAGGACCTCTGCTCAGAAAGTCTAAAAGAGGTACATTGACCAGCCTCTTCACTAGTTGCTCACATAATTCATTTTTATACATCCCTTTCTTCTTCTATTTTTTTCTTATCTTAGCTTGGAAGCTGAATTGAGGATCAAATCTTTTATTTCTTAACTTTCTGTTTGACATATTTAGAATTAATTATTTTCTTATGTTTATAAAATGAGATTCTTAATTTATTCCTGGTGATTCTTAGTATGTTTTGTTTTCTATATTGGTCATTTGTAAGATCAATTTTCTTTGTAGACATAAACTTTTTTTTTTACTTTTTTCTTAAGTATTTATTTATTTAGAATTTCCCCCAAGTTAAATGTATAAATAAATTTTCACATTGACTTTTAAAACTTTGCATTCCAAATTCTCTTCCTACTTCCCTCCCCACACCCCTTAAGAAATAAATATATTCAATATAATTTATACATGTGCAGTCATGGAAATTATTTCTGCATTAGTCAGATTGTGAAAAAAAATGCAAAGAACACCTTAAAAAGAGTAACTAACTATCTAACTAACTAACTAACTAACTAACTAACTAACTAACTAACTATATATATATATACTTCAATCTGTATTCAGATATCATCAGTTCTTTTTCTGTAGATGCACTGAATTTTTCATAAGTACTTCTGATAGCATCCTGCTCATCATTTCTTACAGCACAACAATGTTCCATTCAAATCTCAACCTAAAGGTTTTTCTTCCTTTCCCCAATTGATGGGCATCTCACCAATGTTGAATTAAACTTTTTTTAATCTCTTTTAGGATACCAACCTAGTAGTGGTATTGCTAGGTAGAAGAGTATGCATGGTTTTATAGTCCCTTTGCCATAGTTCCAAATTGCTCTATAGAATGTTGGAATCAGTTTGCAACTTTACCAAGAGTGTATTAATGTCCCATTTTCCCCATATCCCCACAACACTAGTCATTTTCCTCCGCTGATTTATTATCCAGTTCAATAGATATGATGTAGTACCCAGAATGGTTTTGCCCTGAATCTCTCTAATCAATACTGAGTTAGAGCATTCCTATTCCCTCCCCTTGATATTTGCTCTATTTTCTATCTTCTTTCACTGTACCCCTCCTCAAAAGTGTTTTGCTTCTGATTTCTCCCTCCCCTAATTTGTCCTTCCTTCCTTCACTGCTCCCTGATGTATTACTATACCTACTCGAGTGTTTCTTTTTCCCTCTTAGAGCCAATTCTGATGAGAGTAAGGTTCACTCACTCCCCCACACCTCCTCCATCTTCCCCTCAGCTCCATACACTTTTTCTTGCTTCATTTATATGAGATATTTTACCCCATTCCACCTCTCCCTTTCCCTTTCTCCAAGTGCATTCCTCTCCTCCCTTAATTATAGTTTTTTTAAAGATAACAACATGAGGCAGTAGCACCAGCCCTGGAACCAGGAGGACCCAAGCCCAAATTCAGCCTCAGACACCTGACACTTACTAACTACAGATGCTTAGGCAAGCCTCCCAACATGGACTGCCCCATCAAAAAATTAAATAAAATTTTAAAAAATGCTTTAAAGATATCATCCCTTCATCAACTCACACATGAGGCCTCTAAGTATACTCCATTCAGCTGTATTAATGATGAGAAAGTTCTTATGAGTTAGAAATATCATCTTCCCATGTAGGAATGTAAACAGTTTAACCTTTTAATATCCCACATGATTTCTTTTTGCTGTTTACCTTTTTATGCTTCTCCAGGGTCTTGTACTTCAAAGTCAAATTTTGTATTCAGTTCAGGTCTTTTCACAGGAAGGCCTGAAAGTCCTCTATTTCATTGAAGTTCCATTTTTACCGCTGAAAGATTATAATCAGTTTTTTGGGGTAGGTGATTCTTGGTTGTAATCTCAGTTCCATTGACCTCCAGAATATCATATTCCATGCCATCCGATTGTTTAATGTAGAAGCTGCTAGATCTTGTGCTATCCTGACTGTGGCTCCAGAGTACTTGAATTATTTCATTCTGGCTACTTGCAATATTTTCTCATTGACCTAGGAACTCTGGAATTTGGCTATAGCATTCCTGGTTTTCATTTTGGGATCTCTTTCAGGAGGTGATTGGTGGATTCTTTGAATTTCTATTTTACCTTCTGCTATTAGAATATCAGGTCAATTTTCCCTGAAAATTTCATGGAAGATGATTTCTAAACTCTTTTTTTTGATCATGGCTTTCAGGTAGTCCAATAATTTTCAAATGATCTCTCCTGGATCTATTTTCCAGGTCTGCTGTTTTTCCAAGGAAATATTTCACATTGTCCTCTATTTTTTTTCATTCATGTGGATTTGCTTTATTTTGTCTTGATTTCTCATAAAGTCATTAGCTTCCATTTGTTCAATCCTAATTTATAAGCAATTATTTTCTTCAGAGAGTTTTTGTATCTCCTGGAATTTCAAGCTGTTGACTTTTTTTCATGACCCTCCTACATCGCTCTCATTACTCTTTCCATTTTTTCCTCTACCTCTCTTGCCTTATCTTCAAAGTCCTTTTTGAGTGCTTCTATGACCTGGGACCAATTCATATTTTTCTTGGAAGCTTTAGATGTAGGAGCTTTGACTTGTTTTTCTTCTGAGGGTGTGTTTATTGCCAAAGAAACTTTCTAGAGTCAGCATTTTTTTCTGTCTGCTCATTTTGCTAGCCCATTTCTTGACTTTTACCTCCTTCTTAAAGTGGGGCACTGTTTCTAGGGTGCACTGTCCCAAGCTTCAGTGGGTCCCACATGGTGCAATTTAAGAAGAGGTGTGTTCTATATTTCTCTGGCCTGTGGTGTGGTCTGTAATTAATCAACATCCTGCTTGCTCTTTAACCCATAACAGAAACCTGTTTCACTTTGGTTGGAAGCTCAGGTTTGCCTGCGCCTCTACCCTACCTTGGCCACCACTCAAGACTATTTCCTGTTTCCAAGCACAGGCAAATAACAGAGTCTAGCCTCAGCACCAGCAGCGACCCCTGCAATCTCCCCCTGTCCAATGGCTTGACCCCCTCACTGTCAATGGGCTGAGTTGCAGAAGTAGCCTCAGCCACAGCCCAGAGACTCCTCTGGAGTGGCCTGCATGGGGCTGGATCTGTGTGGGGCTGGGCTCCACTCTTACTCTGGCACAACAGATCCTTCCAGCTGACCTTCTTATCTGTCTTTGGCTGGAAAAATTTCTCAACCCATCTTTTTGTTGGTTCTACTGCTCCAGGAATTGTCTTATGGAATTATTTGGAGCTATTTGGAGAGATCTTTGGGGAAAGGTCCAGAAAGACAATGCCTTTCCTGTGCCATCTTGGCTCCACCATAGACTTAAATTTTAACAACAATGTCTTTGAGCAAATTAAATTTGGGGCTCACTCTTGGTGCCATTCTTTCAATTTTGTTATTTTTTTATCTGTCCCTCATTTTCAATATTCTGGCAAATGAAATTAATGACTAGATATTATTTTCTCCTTCCAGTTTTCAGAAAACTCAAATATTCTTAAATTCCTTTCCTCAAATATTTTGCCCTGAGCAACTACTTTTAAATATTTTCCAATTTAATTAATTTTATTAGGTTTTTTTTCCATTTTATTAGGCATTTTTGTCTCCCTTATTTATTTTGTAACCTGTCTTTCAGTAAAAGTATTTTTATTTTCATTTAACATATTGTTTGATTTCATAATTCTATTCCTCTGAGATTGCTTAGTCTCATTCTATCCTCTGTTTCATCTTGTGATTTTTTTCTAATTTCATTTCTTTCTGTCTTTCTGTCTGTCTTTCTTTCTTTCATATTGTTTATTGTCCAAGTTTTATATGTCTTAGATGATTATGACATTGTTTCAAATCCTATTTTTGTTCTTGTACATTTTTATAATCTTTGCTTCTGTTTCCTTTTGTACACAATATTTTCTATTGTGTTGAAGTTCTTGCTTTAGTTTGCCAATTTCTTCACATGGTTTAAAATTTTCCATTGGAGATTGCAGATACTTTTGCTTGTTCTTTAAGTGTCTGTTGTTGTTTTGAGGAAACAATTAAGGAGACGGGCTCCTTTGCAAATTTTCATTTTGTCATCTTCTTGCACCTACTTTGATAGAATTCTTAGATGATCAATTTCCAAGAAATATTTAAACACTGTAGATCATTACATTTTGTGTTCAATGAGGCAAATAGAAGCTTATTCTCAGAGTTCATACTGGAACACTATTTAGGTTGATATCTTTTTTGCACGTGACATCATGAGAAAACTATAAATTTTCATCTTTGTTCAACATTTAGTTGATCAATATTCTGAAAAAATTTCATTTGGAATAATTAATAAGATTGAAAGTTAGAAGGTATCTTAGATATTAGTTAAGTCAACCCTCTCATTTTGCATATGAGAAAATTAAAGTTTAAATTACTTACCAGTGCTACATAGCTAGTAAGTAGCATTTCTAGAATTTGATAAGTCTCTCATTCATCCTTTCACTATGTATGCTGATAAGACTCTATGCTACTTCATGTATACCAAGCTTCATTCAAGAGATTTTTATTTGCACTTATGAGAAAATAATGGTGTTCTGGGAGACCCAGAAACCCCTGCCCCCTCCACCCCCGACTTGAGGGCCTAATCCAAAGTTCCTTACCTGAACTATTAAGACCGGCCCAGAGTCAGTCAAGTTGGACCTTGGACTGTGAATACAAATGAGAGAAGTTAAAATGACATCTATCTGAAAGTCTTTCCTTCCAGAGGATCTGTCCTCTGTACTTTGACCTTACCACATACTGCACCAGGCCACCCGCAAGTCCAGTAAAACAATAGATTTAAATGATGCTAGACAATTAGTTTTGAGCAGTGTGGAAGGGACACCTCTCCTCCAGACCCGCAGGAAGCTTCTGCTCTCACTTGCTCTCTTCCCCTTGGAACTCAGAGGAGGCAGCCATTCTGAGCTCTCACTTCTTTCTGAGCCACATGCTATCTCTTTACTAATATTTAATAGGCTTTTAATAAACACTTAATGCCCCAAACTGGTGCTATAGCCTTTAATTTCTAAGTAACAATATATTAGAAACATCAGCTAAGTTTCCATACAACTTGGGACAGATATAGGCTCTCCCATAAAATTTTAATAGCCACACACTCCTACTATGTTCAATGGACAATGTTGGGTACTATAGGGGATGTAAACATGGAATATTTTTACATATATATGTATATGTACATAAACATAAACATATATATGTTTACACATATAGGTATGTATGTGTATGCACATACACAAATATTTACATAAATATATACACATATATAAACATATACACATATACATTTGTGTATGTATATATGTGTGTATGTATAGTGTAACGATTGGAATGACGCCACCTGCTGGATACTTACTGTAGAAGAGTTCTGCCCATGAAGGGAAGGTCTTTGAGGGCAAGACCAGGAGTCAGGAAGTGACGCGGGCTAGTGGGAGGAGGAAGAGACTGGCGCTCAGTCTCGCGCTCTTTCCTGGGGACGCTGGCGGAGAAGGGAGCTAAAAATGTGCTCTCCCTTTAATAGATAGAAATCTAGGCCTTTCTCTCTCTCTTTACCAAATTCTTATTCTCCTTAATAAATGCTTAAAAGCCTAACTCTTGCTAAAGCTTATAATTTATTGGCGACCACTCATTAGATATTTTAGACAGACTAGCTAGAATTTTAGCCCTTAACAATAGGCAGGTAATCATCATTTTAAAGAACATAACTAGAAAGTCAATACTTTCCCATGAAATTTCTCTAATCTTTTCTTAAATTTTTATCAGAATAAAAACATGCTATTTAAATTCCATTAGGAAATTATTTTAAAATAAGAATAAGAGCCATTCCCCAAACTTAAATAGCCAAAAAATAGGAAAAGTTGTTACGAGATAAATGCAAATGATGAATATATTTTTAAAGTAGCCAAAATCACTGAAATAGAAATAGAAATTAAAACAACACTGAAGTTTCAAACACCTCATAGACAACTAATTGTCCAAAAAATAACAACAATAGTTAATTTTAGAGAGGTTTTGGGGAAACGTACATGTTAAGATGCAGATAGTAGAACTATACATTTTTTAAACTATTTTGGAAAATGGTATGTAGCATGATATAGTACCTAGAGTTCCAGCTATAGAACTGGGAAGGCCTGACACGTGCTGACTGCATGATCCTGGGTAAGTCAGATAACTCTCAGTGTTCTTGCCAACTCTCAAAGACTATAACTTTCAGAGAAAGTACCAACATACGTTATTAGTGGCAGTCTTCTTATTCAGGAGTTCCTTATGTGATTGAAATAGTATGCCTAGGGTGCAGTTAGGTGGCGCAGTGGATAAAGCAAATCCGAGCTCAGACACTTGACACTTGATACTTAACTAGCTGTGTGACCCTGGGCAAGTCACTTAACCCTTACTGCCCCGACCCTCCCCCCCCCCAAAAAAAAAGAAATAGTAGGCCTAGCCCTTATTTTAGGAAACAATTTGCAAGTATGGAACCTTTCCTTCTGTTTGAGGCAGAAGCTATACTATGAAGTATATTGCCCAAGGAGGTGAAAGAGAAAACAAGATCCTACATATAACAAAATATTCATGGCAGTGTTCTTTGTGGTAGCCCAAAACAAAAGAAATCACCAATACCACCAGCACCTCCAAATTTAAAACAAGACAAAACAAAATCAGGAATGAAGTGTGAGGACATTGATTGGGGAAAATGTCTGAACAAATCACATAATTATTACCATGTGATAGCTTCCAATACCTCTCACTAAGTCTACTGCAATAGTTTCCTAATTGGTCTGCTTCCTTCAAATGCTTACCCTATCCACTCCAATCCCCACAATTCTTTCTTAGAATTCAGGTCATAACAAATTAGTTCCCTATTCAATAAAATCCAGTGACTTCCTATTATTTCTTGTGTTATATATAAACACCTCTAAAACTTAAAAGTCTTCACCCAATCTGGTCTAACCAAAGCCTACATTTCCAGTCATACCATACAATTCTCTTCTATGGTTCAGTCAATTGGACCTTCTTGCTGAAAGATACTGCATCTTTCACCTCTATGTCGTTGCTCTGGCTGTCCACCTTGGCTGGTATTCACTTCTTCTTCACTTCTGTCTCTTGAAATGACTGATTTTCTTTAAGAATCAGCTCAAGCTGATTTCTGCAGGGGACCTTTACTGGTTCACACAGTTAGTAGTAACTTTTTTCAGGTTACTTTGTAATTGTTTTATGTTTCATATATACATAAAATGTAACAGTTTTTTCCTCTATTAGAGTGTAAAGGCAGGTATTTCTTGTAGTGTTTGTATTCCAGTACCAACTTGTACAGTGCAAAGTAAGTAGAAGCAAGAGAACAAATTATACATTTTTACAATAATGCAAATGAAAATAATATTAAAAGACATGAGAACTCACATCAATGCTATGACCAAACTTGACTCTGGATGACTCACAATAAAGTATCCCTTTCTCCTTTCAGTAGATAGGACTGCTAACACTGTAGCTGCATAATAAAGCAGATAATACCAGATATGGTTAATATTTCCATTTTTTTCCAGAGCTCTTCTTTTCCCCTTTTTTCTAAAAACAATGTGGGGAGCCTATTCTATTTTCTGGAACTTGGTGCTGGCAAATAGTAAGCCCACCTCACACTACCACCCACTGTGAAGCATCAACAAAATATTTTTACCTTTTTAACAGAGCTATTTTTTGAATCTAATGTGTTTTCCCAACCATTTCAAAGAACTTTTGAATGAATGAATGAATAAAAAAATAAGCATTGATTAAGCACTCCCTACTTATCAGGAACTGTGTAAATACAAATACAATAGTCCCTGAGCTCAAGGACCTTATATTCTGATAGAAGACCACACATATAGGACAGTAGCAGACTGAGAAAAGAGTTATATTCTGTAGTGTCACAGTAGAAATGTAAGACAAGGTTCAATGACATACCCTTTCCAGAAGCAATGGCAGTACTAATTTGATAAATATTCTCACAGGAAAAGTAAAAAGGGGGCAGGTAGGTAAGACTAATGGACTAGTTTATACTTTTATTTTTAAAACTGTATGCATTTCACTATTTTTGTGATGAAACATCATCAATACTTTCATTATTGGAACTTGTTTTCTTATTATAATAAGAATATTTGTATTCTCATGATTTCCTGGTTAAACTATTTCATCACATTTCTCAAGATAGGGGAAACTGCATGAGAGCCAAGGAGAGTGATTTTAAAGATTTTGTATATCTTGAATGCATGAGGAAATTATAAGAAGAGCCCATACACATCTAAGTAAAATCACTACTTTTAGCTCATTAAATATCTAGCATCTCTTGGAGTAAAGAATGGATTTGTTTGTTTACAGTGGGCAGTCATGAATACCTTGCTATGGCTGATTACCACTCAGACTACTGGAAAATGGAACTGTTATACACAGCAGCATCTGCTCTGCTGGAATACTGCAATGCCCAGATTGCCTATTACAGAATTCCAGAGACCGTTCACCAGCAATAGACTTCATTTTGCCAATGGGTAATTTGCAGTTTGCTGTGTCATCAGAATTCGAGCATGTCACATCTTCTCCTCATCACAGCCAATCCAGTGCCAAAGTGCTATTGAAACAGCTGTCAGGATTGTGAGAAACTATAGAGAAAAAAGGGATAAAGTGACAGCAAGAAGCCTCTGAAAAGCTGAGGTGGACAGCAGCAAGTGCACTTGAAGAGACAATAGTCTGCGACCCAGCATAGGGCCTGACATCATTGAATGCACAGACAATACTGCCCATGACAAATGAAAGCCCAGAGTCGGCAATACCCAAAGAAGCTTCAAAACTAGTCAGGTGACCAAGGAACACAATACTAAGTGCTCACATTGTAATGACAAAAAGATTCATAGGAATGAAAGCCACACAGGAGTGGGAGCCAAACTGCAGGACCTTGTTTGTGGGTTATCTTTTTAGAGGACTAGTCATAGCCCTAGAGCAAATTTAATGTGGATTTAATCTTAAAACAAATATTACAATTTATTTTTCAACCTGGCATGAAAACCATTCAGACTGCTAGCAGTACAGCTAAATTTGGGGGCGATTTGTGGATAATTTTGTTCTCAAGCATGAACATGTACCCATTGGACAGCTAGGTGCTGTAGTGGATGGAGTTCCAGGCCTGGAGTCAAGAAGACCTGAGTTCAAATCCAGTTTCAGACACTTACTAGCTATGTGACCCTGGGCAATTGTTTGCCGCAGTTTTCTCATCTATAAAATGAGCTGGATAAGGAAATGGCAAGCTACTCCAGTATCTTTGCCAAGAAAAACCCAAAAGGGGTCACTAAGTGTCAGAAATGACTGAACAACAATAATAGCAACAGTCTCTCCTATACCATGAAATAAAATAATTTTCTGGAAGTGACTATTTTCATCCACTGAGTTTAATCCCCTCAGCCCAGTGGTAAAGAGACTTTCCTAAGGTCACACAGCTAGTAAGTGTTTTGGGGTGAGGTTGGAACCCAGGTCTTCCTGGAAACAAGTACAGTGTACTATCCCTTTGAGGTCTTTTTAAGTGTCTTTGTGGTATTCCTGAAACTCTCCCTTTAGCACCCCATTCTCCTACTTTGAAGAGACCAGAGTGGTCAATTAGATCAACTTTTTCTAAAATTCACAAAGCCCTTCTGAAAACATCCCTGACAAGTAATCATTCATCCTTTGCTTCAATACTCATAGTGACAGGGAGCTCCTTATTTCACAGGACAGCTCACTCCTTTGTTGGATATTTTTAACTTTTGGAAAGTCCCTCCTTCTGTAGAATTGAAGTCTATCTCCTTGTAAATCCTACCTACAAATATTTCTCTCTGAAGTCACATGATATAAATCCACCCTTCTTTCACATGA
Source organism: Dromiciops gliroides (assembly GCF_019393635.1). Taxonomy (NCBI): domain Eukaryota; kingdom Metazoa; phylum Chordata; class Mammalia; order Microbiotheria; family Microbiotheriidae; genus Dromiciops; species Dromiciops gliroides. Next base: position 233,119,276 of record NC_057866.1, on the reverse strand, counting down.
CAGCTCTTCAATTGTCTGAGAGCATGGATCCAAACTCCTCTTTCCTCCTCCTCCATTCCAAGGTTTTGGTTCAATTTGCTGAATTCTTTAGATATGGTTGATATCCTGTTTGACAAAGTATAGGGAATTTCACAGATATGTCAGCTCCCTCTGAGAACTTAGTTTAAACTTGGTATTGCCAGGCTTCTTCTATACCCCAATCAAGGGCAGTGGGAGGCTCTGGCTCACCCCATTCATAGAGGCAGTCCTCTTAAACAAGAGGAATTAGAAATGTGATTTCATGAGGGACCTATAAGTTCTTTCCTTGGAATCTTAATAAGTTACTGCTGTGTTTATGGGGTGGAGTGGGATACATATAAAATACTCTTTGATTTATTCATTCTTCCATTAATTCAAGAAATATCTAAATGCCTAATATGAGCACAGAACTAAATTAGAATCTTTAAAGACAAAATCCCTCCCATCAAGGAGTTTATAATCTAGTAGGGGAGATAAATTCATTTCTCCACTTAGCTTCCCTATTTATGTCAAGGGGAAGCCCCATTGTTGTAGTTACCATGTATCACAACTATAGGTGTCACTCTCAGCTCTTCTCTTACACTTGCCACCTTCCTCTAATTAGCAACCAAGTCTCATTAGATCTTCCCCCACTATTTATCTCACCTCCATTCTCTTCTCTCCACTCTCACCCACATGTACCCTAGTTAAGGTTTGCATCACTTCTAACCTTGACTATTGCAACAGCTCCCCAATTCTTCATCTGACTCAACTCTTCTCTCTTTTTTGCACACATGACAAATCAGTATCCCTAAAGCACTGGACTGAGTACAACCAAAAGGTGGACTTGAATAGAGCTCTTAACCTGTACTCAGGAAAATCTTAGTTTAAATCCTGTTTCAGACACTTTCCTCATCTGTAAAATAGAAAGAATTGGCACCTACCTTACAGTGTTGTTGTGAGAATCAAAGGAGATATATTGGAAGTGCTTCACAAAAACTTAAATTACTATATAATTATAATAACTATGATTATTTATTAGTGTTGTTGTTATGTCACTTTCCTATGCAAGAAACTGCAGTGACTCTCCTTTGTTATCATTTTCTTTTTTGCTTTTTCTCCCTTTGTTATTAAAATAAAATACCACTTCCTCTCTTTCACAATCTGGCTTTTTTTTTTTGTAAGTGTATTCCACATTACTCCTCTTTAGAGATTCTATGCTCCAATAAAACTGGACTACTTGTTCTCCTAACTTCATGGTTTTAAATTAATTTTGTTTGTTTTTAATTAGCCAAACTCTGTCTTCCTACCCTACGAACCCATCCCTTCTTTCCATCCCCTAAAAAGAACACAAGTAAAACAAGACCAATTATAAACATATGTAGTCAATCAAAACAGAAATGTTTGTCTCATTCTATTTTTTACATCCTTGACCTATCAGGAAAGTGGGTAGCATGTTTCCACATTAGTCCTTTAATATCATGATCTGATATTACTCTGATAAGAATTCAGCATCATAATATTTTAACACACACACACACACACACACACACACACACACACACACACACACATATATATATATATATATATAAACTTCTTCATATCTTCCTCAATTCATAGGCAACCCTCCCAGATCCCCATTCTTTGCTACCTCCCAAAAACAAACAAAACAAACCACCCTCCTACCAAAATAAAAACAACACCCAACAAAACAAAAACAAAAAACCTAAAATTTTTTGTGAATTCTTTGAGATTGTTTTACTTGGGTCTAATCCCTCCCTTAATCTACCCTTTCTCTAATTTTGATTCCATGTTTGTGCACCGTTTTGCTCCCAAACTGGAATATTCTCCATTATGATGTACTTTGAAAATAAGAAATATATACATAAAAACAAAGGATAATAAAATAGGTAAATAATAATCCAAGTTCACAAGATAGTAGCACAAAACAAAATACAAAATTCTCAGTCCCCAAGTCAAAATTTTCCACAATGTTCCCCATTCAACTTTTCCTGCTTTGTCTCATGCTACTTGACTTTACCTGGGTTACAGCAGAAGCAAACTACACTGCTCACCATGCTTTCTCAATGTCTTTATCTTATATATCCTTTGGCTGTAATAATAATTATTTTTATATTTTCCATGGTAAGGTGAACTTACAAAATACCTCCTTCATGAAGACTTTCCTGATCATTAATGTTCAAAGTAGTATTTACAATCTTCCCCCTCATAAATGTATCTATTTTTCTGATGATTTATGTGAGTTTATTTTTTTTGCTTTGAATAGAAATTTATTTCCAAAATATATGTAAAAACAAATTTTAACATCAATTTTTTTTAAGTGAGGCAACTGGGGTTAAGTGACTTGCCCAGGGTCACACATCCAGTAAGTGTTAAGTGTCTGAGACTGGATTTGAACTCAGGTACTCCTGACTCCAGGGCTGGTGCCCTATCCACTGCACCACCTAGCTGCCCCAACATCAATATTTTTAAACTTTGTTTTCCAACTTCTCTTCCTCCCTCCATTCCCACCCCCCACCCAAAAGAACTCCAGCAATTCAAAATAAGGTATACATGAGTAGTCTGGAAAAATTCCCATGATAGCTAGTTGTGAGAGAAAACAATAAAAAAAAACCCTAAACTTCAGATTAAGGAATTGTCAAAGAGGAAAAGAAAAAAATTAAAAAATGTGTTTCCATCTGTTTTCAGATACTATCAGTTTCTTGCTCTGCAGATCGGCTGCAATCTTCATAAATCCTTCAGGGTTATATTGGATGATTGCCTTGCTGAAAATAACCACATGCTTCCCAGCAGATCATCCCCCACTATTGCTTTTATTTTGTATACAGTACATTTCACTCTGCTACAGTTCATGTAGGTCTTTCCAGGTTTTTCTGATAGTAATGGATCTATTTTTCAAACCTTAGTGTTTCTATTCAGGGAACCACCATTTTTCTAATCACACAGATTCTTAATTTTGGAGTCATCCTTTATTCTTTATTTTTTTCTTAGCCATCCACAACCCAATTAGTTGCAAACAGTTGTCAATAGTTATTTTTTGACCTTTAAATCTAGACAAATGGATAGATAGATAGATAGATAGATAGATAGATATATAGATAGATAGATAGATAGATAGATAGATAGATAGAAAGATAGATAGAATTTTTAACATGGTTAATGAGTCTTGTCTAAAATTTAGAGAACAAGAAGGAAAAATACTGACCTCTTCTAACCTGCAAAAAACTCCCCTTTAAGAAGAGCAGCCCAGAATAGTCACTTACCATATGGTTTTGGAATTCTTTATCAAGCCTTAGGAACCTTATTCTGTTGCAAGATCACAACCCTTTTGGTACTCACACTTTGACAGTAGTCTGTGCTACTGGGATGCTGATATGAAACACTAAGCCAGGCATCTCTTCATTTCCCACTTGATTTCTCTCTTTTGGACTACTCTATCATGCCCCCATACTATATACCTTCCTTTCCTCACCCTGGGCCATTTTTAACTTCCTATTTTGTGTTGTCTTCACCCTTTAAAATATTAACTCTTTCAGTTTATGAATTGTCTTTTACTTATTTATATCCCTGGCATATAATACAGTGCCTGGCACATAGTACACATTGAGGAATGCTTGTTGACTAACTGACTGACAGTGATTTCAGTAAGAATAAAAAAAGAAATGCAGCAGATATGAAATAATAATGCTGGTGTGTGCTTATGATAATTTCATTCTTTATCTCCTTCAACAATCTCAGTCATTCCATGACTTAGTACACCATTCTAGTGGTCAAGATATTCTTGAAGGGTTTCTTTTTTTTGTTTCCTTGTTGTCATTTTAGGTGCTTTTACTGATTCATTGTGAATCTGCATGTCCCCAGTAGAAAGGTTCTCTTGAAATCACAATTTCTATAGCATTCCAAAAGGGGACTACGAAGAGACTATAGACACCTTTGTTATCTTCTCATTGCATAGACTACCCAATCTTAGATAGCTGTGAATGTATTCCAAAGGGGCTTCACAATCAAGAAGCAGTGAGCACTCTGTAATCTACTACCAATTATGAAATTGATTTCACTTTTTGGTACTTTGTTCTTTGTGTAAAAGCATAGAAGCAGGGTCTAGATGGTGCAGTGGATAAAGCACCTGCCCTGGATTCAGGAGTACCTGAGTTTAAATCCGGCCTCAGACACTTGACATATACTAGCTGTGTGACTCTGGGCAAGTCACTTAACCCTGATTGCCCTGCAAAAATAAAAAAAAGGATAGAAGCATTAATGATCCACATGGTTTTGAGAATAAACAGCCCTACTTATTTTCCAAGTCCCTACAAATGTTTCCTTTGGGTCATATGTATCAGACTAGATATATTTGGTCTATTGTGATATCATTTTGGGAGAAGAGAGAAGTATTTGCCTTGATTAGACACTTAAAAACTCAAATGATGTGTCTGCCCATGTGACCAAAGGAAGCTCTCTTCCTTTTTATCAGAGTTACTTTGTTCTCTCTCATACTTATTTCCTTTATTATTTCATTTGCTTTTGCATCTTCCACATTCATTATTGTATGCCCACATATCAAAATTAATGGGACCACTCACACCATCAAACATGGAAGGAAATTGGAACTTGAATAACTGACAAGAGGATAGAAAAAAATATCACTTCCACAGACAGTTTCCACATATGTACAAAGCAGAGAAAATGATCCTTGCATTATTTACCCCACAGAGTTTTTGTGAGGAAAGAACTTTGTAAACCCTTTTTGAGCCACCCTTAATTATACTATCTGTTCTCTGAGATTGCCTTAAATTACCCTATATATTCTCTGTATGTCCATAAATATAAATGTGAGCTTCTTGAAGGTAATGGTTGCTTTTTCCTTTCTTTATATCCCCTGTATTTAGTACAGGATCTGGAACATAGTAGGCACTTCTTGACTGATGGACTTTGGTTTTAAATCTAACTTTCTTTCCAATACAGAACAACATAAATATAAATAAAATTACTTGAGTTACTCAAGCAAAAGAAGTGGTTGTTTGTTGACTTTAAGGTCTTGAGTAACTACTGCAATATGTAATTTTGACAATATTCTCACTTAAAGAATTATTTTCATTCTTGAAAAAAATTCAGGTTTCACAAAATATATCCATTTTATACAAATAATGAAAACTTTCCTGATGCCTAAAAAGTATAACCTAAACCTCCAGTATGGGATTATTTTTCCTATCTTCTTGTCAGTTGTCCAAGTTTCAATTTCCTTCCATGTTCAATGTTGTGAGTGGTCCCATCAATTTTGATATGTGGGCATACAATAAAAAACATGTAAGAAACAAAAGCAAATGAAATAACAAATGGAAAAAGTATGAGAGAGAACAAAGTAACTCTGATAAAAAGGAAGAGAGCTTCCTATGGTCACATGGGCTAGAACATAATATGCATCTTTAAGAGTCATCAATACAAATACTACTCTGTACCTGCAAAAGATATCACAAAAGACCAATATCACCTACTACCTAGTCTGATTCATATGACCCAAAGGGACCATTTGCAGGTACTTGGAAAGCAATTTAGGGCTGTTTTTCCTCGAAGCTATGTGGGGTCATTGCCACTTCTATGCTCTAACACACAAACAACACACAAATTAAGAAAAAGTGAAATCAATTTCATAATTGGTAGTAGATTACAAAGTGTTCACTGCTTCTTCAGGTTTGAAGTTAGTTTCTTGGGTCAGTCCTGTATGAGTTTCTAGATTTCCTATTCCTTAAGTGACATTTTTTTCAGTGCAAAATAAATATTTAAAATTTGGAGATATTTTTTCTTCTCTCTGGATATCATTAATCTCTCTTATATTGATCATCACATGCACACATTTGGGCACACACACTTTACTCAAAATGGCAAAGAGATGTAGGAGGGGGAGACATTATAACACTTGCTACACTGTAGTTTTTCATCTATGTAAATTTACATTCTTGGCTGACTTGTACAGGTTTTAAATGTTGACTCTGAAATTCCTCATGTATGGGGCTTCATCTGGACAATGCCCTAGTTTAATTGATTTCCCTGTTGCCAAAAAGGTTTTTGGCAAGTTTTATCCCATTACATTACTTAAAGGCTAAATAAGTGCCTGTTAATGACTGAAACTACCAGCCAACTCTTTCCAAAATATTCCATAGGGTTGCAAAAGCAAACATTTGCACTGGTGTACTTCTCAGTCTGCATTGACTGAGAATGCCAGGACAACTTATGCACACTTATTAAATCAAATGATTTTTTGGCCAATTACTGTTTCTATATCACTGGGCTGGGCAGTGTAAGATATGGTTCTGTCCTTGAGAAATCTGCTCAATACAGCATAAAAATCATATTTGAAAACTCTTTATGAGAATGATTCCAAGTTTAAGGAACCATTAATGGCTACTGGTCACAGAGTTACAAAATGTTTCCTTACTAACTTAGACAAACAACCTAGAAAATAGTAACTACTACTGCTTACTTTCTTTTAGACTAGGATGAGGAAAGTTGAGAGAATCCATTAAAGTTATGACTATATCAAGAACATATAGAGGGGGTGGAGCCAAGATGGCAGAGATGAAGCAGCAAGCTGCCTGAGCTCTCCTTCTATTCCTTCAAAAAGAACATTAATCAAGCCTCTGGATGGATTCTGAACTACAGAACCTGCAAAGAGAGAGAGAGAGAGACACAGTCTTCCAACCAGAGATAATTTAGAAGACTTCATGAAAAAGGTCGGTCTGACTCGGGCAAAAGGGAGGCCCAGCACTGGGCAGCAGCCCAGTGCCGAGGGGGTCGGGGAAAGTCAGCAGGAGCTGTGGGCCACAGCCAAACAACTGAGGCCCCTGGAACCTGGCTCAAAAATCTGGTGGCCAAGAAGGACAGTGGAAAAAACTATCTGCAACGGCCGGGAGGGCGGGCTATAGGGCCATGAACGGGACAGGCAGCATCGGGAGCCTGGCCAGGCACACCACACAGGAAGCGCAGGGAGTCAAACTGCACACACTATAAAGGCCTCAGAGTAAAAAGCTGGTGACACAGCACCTATACCCCTGCACAAGAAGCCCAAAACAGGGACACTGGTGCCCCCAAAGCAGACCTCAACTTAAAAAATAAACAAGCTGCAATAATGAGTAAGAAGCAAAAAAGAGCCTTCTCCATTGAGAGCTTCTGTATCAATAGGGAAGAAGCCAACACAAACTCAGATGAGGACAATAGCCTCAAATTACCTACATGTGAAGCCTCACAAGGGAAAGTGAATTGGTCTCAGGAACAAAAAGCCTTCCTGGAAGAGCTCAAAAAGGATTTTAAAAATCAATAGAGAGAGGTAGAAGAAAAAATGGGGAGAGAAATGAAAGCAAAACAAGAAAACTATGAAAAAAGAATCAGCAGCTTGGAAAAGGAAGCACATAATTTCAGTGAAGAAAACAATGCCTTAAAAAATTCATCTGGCCAAATGGAAAAAAGGTACATAATCTCACTGAAGAAAACAATGCCTTAAAAATTAAAATGGGACAGTTGGAAGATAAGGAATCCATGAGACACCAGGAATCAGTCAAGCAGAATCAAAAGAATGAAAAAATAGAAGAAAATGTGAAATACCTCATTGGAAAGAAAACTGATCTGGAAAACAGAACCAGGAGAGACAATGTGAGAATCACTGGACTGCCTGAAAGCCATGACCAGAAAAAGAATCTAGACACCATATTCCAGGAAATTATTAAGGAGAACTGCCCTGATATCATAGAATCAGAGGATAAAATCGTCATTGAAAGAATCCAACGATCACCTCCTGAAAGAGACCCCAAAAAGAAAACTCCAAGGAATGTTGTAGCCAAATTCCATAATTATCAGGTGAAAGAGAAAATACTCCTAGCAGCCAGAAAGAAGCAATTTAAATATCATGGAGCCATAGTCAGGATTGCTCAGGACCTGGCAGCTTCAACATTAAAGGACCGCAAGGCTTGGAATATGATATTCCGGAAGGCAAAGGGCTTGGATTGCAGCCAAGAATCTATTACCCAGAAAAAATGTGCATTTTCTTTCAGGGGAAAAGATGGACATTTAATGACATTGGGGACTTTCAAACTTACCTGGTGAAAAGGCCCAGAACTGAATAGAAAATTTGATCTTAACATACAAGACTCAGGAGAAAGTTTAAAAAGGTAAACAGAGGGGGAAAAAAAGGTTACCCAATTAGGTTTAAACTGTTTATATCTCCTACACGGGAAGATAACACTCATAACTCTTAAGAACAGTAAATGTATTTGGGCAAAGAGAAGGACTTTACACAGAGGGTATAAATATAAATTGTCTTTGATGTGATGATACAAAAAAAAATTAAGGGGTTAAAAGGGAGTCTATGGGGAGGAGAGGAAAAGGGAAGGTGGAATGGGATGAATTATATCATATGAAGAGGTGAAAAAAAAAACCTATTACAATAGAGGGAAAGAAAGGAGGGGTGAACATTGTTTCAACCCTATTTTCATTAGATTCGATTCAAAGAGGGAATAACATATACGTTCATTGGGATAAAGAAACTTAGCTCATTCATTAGGGAAGCAAAAGGGGAAGGGAAAGAGGGGGAATGATAGAAGGGAGGACAAAAGCAAGGGAGAAATGGGTAAAGAAAAGAGGGGGGTGATAAAAAGGGAGGGCTGATTGGGGAGGCAGGGGTGAAAGAAGGGGGGAAAAGTAAAAAGGGGTAAATAGAATGGAGGGGAATAGACAGTCAGCAATAATAACTATGAATGTAAATGGGATGAACTCTGCTATAAAACGGAAGCAAATTGCAGAGTGGATTAAAAACCAGAATCCTACAATAGGTTGTTTACAAGAAACACATTTGAAGCAGAGAGATACACACAGAGTAATGGCAAAAGGCTGGAGCAGAATATATTATGCTTCAGCTAAAGTCAAAAAAGCAGGGGCAGCAATCCTTATCTCAGACCAAGTGCAGGCAAAAATAGATCTCATTAAAAGAGATAAGGAAGGAAATAACATCTTGCTTAAAGGTACTATAGATAATGAAGTAATATCAATATTAAATATGTATGTGCCAAGTGGTATAGCATCCAAGTTCTTAGAGGAGAAGTTAAATGAGTTACAAGAGGAATTAGACAGTAATAGTATACTAGTGGGGGACCTGAATCTCCCCCTCTCAGAATTAGATAAATGTAGCCAAAAAATAAATAAGAATGAAGTGAAAGAGGTGAATAGATTACTAGAAAAGTTAGACATGATAGATGTCTGGAGAAAAATTGAATGGGGAAGAGAAAGGAATATACCTCTTTCTCAGCAGTACATGCGACATTTTCAAAAACTGATTATGTATTAGGGCACAAAAAACATCATAGTCAAATGTAGAAAGGGAGAAATAGTAAATGCATCCTTCTCAAGATCATGATGCAATAAAAATTATATGTAAGAAAGAGCCAGGGGAAAATAGAATGAAAATCAATTGGAAACTAAATAATATAATTCTAAAGAATGAATGGGCCAATCAACAAATCATAGAAACAATCAATATCTATATTGAAGAGAATGACAATAATGAGACAACATACCAAAATCTATGGGATGCAGCCAAAGCAGTGCTTAGGGGAAAAATTTTAGCTCTAAATGCTTACATGAATAAAAAAGAGAAAGAGGAGATTAATGAATTGGGCATGCAACTTAAAAAGCTAGAAAAAGAACAAATTAGAAATCCCCAATTAGATACTAAACTAGAGATCCTGAAAATTAAAGGAAAAATTAATAAGATTGAAAGCAAAAAAACTATAGAATTATCAATAAAACTAAGAGCTAGTTTTATAAAATAAAACAATAAAATAGAAAAAATATTGGTTAATTTCACTTAAAAAAAAGAAAGAAGAAAACCAATTACCAATATAATTACCAGTATATAGGTGAAGAAGAAGTTCTACCAAATTTGTTTATGACACAAATATGGTGGTGATACCAATACCAGGAAAAGCAAAAACAGAGAAAAGAAATTATAGACCAATTTCCCTAATGAATATTGATGCTAAAACCTTAAATAAGATATTGGCAAGGAAATTATGGCAAGTGATCACCAGGATAATACACTATGACCAGGTGGGATTTATACCACAAATGCAGGGCTGGTTCAACATTAGGAAAATCATTAACATAATCAACCACATCAATAAGAAAACCAACCAAAATCATATGATCATCACAATAGATGCAGAGAAAGCTTTTGAAAAAATACAACACCCATTCCTAATAAAAACACTAGAAAGTTTAGGAATAGGGGGAGCTTTCCTTAAAATAATAAACAGTATCTACCTGAAGCCATCAGCAAGTAGTATATTGCAATGGAGATAAATTAGAGGCCTTCCCAATAAGATCAGGGTGATATAGGGATGTCCAGTAGCACCCCTATTATTTAATATTGTCCTAGAATGTTAGCTTTAGCAATCAGAGAAGAGAAAGGAATTAAAGGAATTAGAATAGGAAAGGAGGGAAACAAACTATCACTCTTGGCAGATGATATGATGGTATACTTAAAGAATCCTAGAGAATCAACTCAAAAATTACTTGAAACGATGAACAACTTTAGCAAAGTAGCAGGATATAAAATAAATCCACAGAAATCATCATCATTTCTATACATGACCAACAAAGTCCAGCAGCAAGAGATAGAAAGAGAAATTCCATTACAGTAACAGTAGATAATATAAACTACTTGGGAGTCTACTTGACAAGACAAACCCAGGAATTCTATGAGCACAACTACCAAAGACTCTTCATACAAATCAAATAAGATCTAAATAACTGGAAAGATATCAATTGCTCATGGATAGGCAGAGCTAATACAGTAAAAATGACAATACTGCTTAAATTAATTTACTTATTCAGTGCCATACCAATCAGACTTGCCTAAAATTATTTTTAGAGCTAGAAAAAATAATGACAAAAATCATCTGGAAAAACAAAAAATCAAGAATATCCAGGGAAATAATGAAAAAAAAAAATATTCACAGGAAGGTGGGTTAGCGGTACCAACCTGGAGCTTTACTATAAAGTGGCAGTCATCTGGTACTGGCTAAAAAATAGAGTGGTAGATCAATGGAATAGGCTAGGCTCAGGAAATGCAGTAGTAAATGACACTAGTAATGTAGTGTTTGATAAGCCCAAAGACTCCAGCTTTCTGGGATAGGAACTCAGTATTTGACAAAAAACTGCTGGGAAAACTGGAAGATAGTATGGCAGAAATTAAGCATAGACTAACATCTTACACCTTATACTAAATAAGATCAAAATGGATACATGATTTAGATATAAGAGGTGATACCATAGGTAAATTAGGAGAGAATAGAATAGTCTATCTATCAGATCTTTGGAAAGGAAAACAGTTTATGACCAAACAAAAGATAGAGTACAGTATAAAATGCAAAATGGATGATTTTGATTACATTAAATAAAAAAAAAAACATTGTACAAACAGAAGCAATGCATCCAAATCAGAAGGGAGGCAGAAAGCTGGGAAACAATTTTTGTGGCCAGGACTTCTGATAAAGGTCTCATCTCTAAAATATAATAGGGAACTAAATCAAATTTATAAGAATCCAAGTCATTCCCCAATTGAGAAATGGTCAAAGGATATGAACAGCAGTTTTTCTGATGAAGAAACCAAAGCTATCTATTCCCATATGAAAAAATGCTCTAAATCTCTATGATTAGAGAGATGCAAATTAAAACAACTCTGAGTTACCACCTGACACCTATCAGATTGGCCTAATATGACAAAAAAGGAAAATAATAAATGTTGGAGAAGCTGTGTGAAAGTTGGAACACTAATGCCTTGTTGGTGGAGCTGTGAAGTGATCCAACCATTCTGGAGAGCAATTTGGAATTATGCCCAAAGGGCAATAAAGCTGTCCATACCCTTTGACCCAGCAATACCACTTTTGGTTCTTTTGCCCAAAGAAATCATGGAAAGGGGAAAGGGACCCACATGTACAAAAATATTTATAGCTGCTCTTTTTGTGGTGGCAAGGATTTGGAAGTTGAGGGGATGCCCATCATTTGGGGAATGGCTGGACAAGTTGTGGTATATGAATACAATGGAATACTATTGTGCTGTAAGAAAGGATGAGCAGGAGGAGTTCAGAGAAACCTGGAGGGTCTTGAGTGGGCTGATAATGAGTGACATGAGCAGAACCAGGAGAACATTGTACACAGTATCATCAACATTGAGTGTTGATCTACTGTGATGGACTATATTCTTCTCACCAATGCAATGGTACAGAAGAGTTCCAGGAACTCATGATAGAAGAGTATCTCCAAATCCAAGAAAAAAAAAAAGAACTGTGGAGTATAGATGCTGAATGAACGATACTATTTCTTTTGTTTTGGTGCTGTTGTTTTTTCTATTTTGAGGTTTTTCATCATCGCTCTGATTTTTCTCTTATAACATGACTAATGCAGAAATAGGATTAATGTTATTATGTGTATATATATGTATATATGTGTGTATGTGTGTTTATATATATATATATATATTATATCTAGTATATATATATATATATTCTATATCAGATTACCTGCTGTCTAGGGGAGGGGGGAGGGAGGGGAGGGAGGGAGAAAAATCTGAAATTGGAAAACCTTTATAAACAAAAGTCTTTACATGTAACGGGAAAAAAACTACTATTGTTAATTAAAAAAAGAATATTTGTATGCTATATATAATATATATGTTTGTATGTGTATATATGTATGTATGTATATATGTGCATATATATAGATCTCTCTCTCTCTCTCTCTCTAATATATATATATGTATCAGTTGGTAGAGCAGACAAGAGAACTAGTCTTAGATTAAAAACTCTGACTAGACATACATGCCTGTATAACCTTTGGACATGGCACTTAAACTCTTGTTGCTTTAGGTAACAACATAAGACTATATGTTGCAGAGAAAGTTCTGATCAGCACAGATAGAGGTACACACACACATTATAAATTTCAAAGGAAATTTGACTTGACTCATTGTCACAAGTGAGTGAGCACTGATAGCTTTCTTTTTCTCTACCATATTCATGGATTCTCAGGACAGCCCTCAAATATTTAGGACCTATTCCTCTTCTACCATCATCCAGGAGAAAAAAATGCTAATTCCTTTTTGGGCAACTAGGCTGCATAGTGGATAGAGTAACTGTTAAATCAGGAAGACCTGCATTCAAATCCTACTTAAGATACTTAGTAGTTGGGTTATACTGGCAAATCACGCAATCTCAGCTTCCTCTTCTATAAATTTGGGATAATTGTCTACTTCACAGGGTTGTTTATGAGGATCTTAAATAAGAATATATAAAAATGACTGATAAACTTTTAAAGTCTATGTAACATGTTATCTATCATTAGTGTTAATGTAATTATTAGCTTTAAGATGAATTTAAGGCATAAAAAGTAAATGGAGCTCACTGTAGATGTGAAGAACATTTTACACACAATAGCAAATATAAGCAGTGAGGACACAGATGTTATTACAATTTCCATTTCACTAGACCAAAAGGAATTCAAGGGAAGCTTCATGCCTGCCTCCATTTCATGCATATACTTAAAAATTCAGATATTGAACAGATAAACACAAAGAGTAGTTCTTGGGATCATATTTATATCAAACAAATCTCTATTAACAACCTCAATTCTTCCATGGCCTAATGAAAGACTCATTAACCTGGTGTAGAATTCAAAGCAATGGAGGATGAAAAACAATGGCAGAGGATGAAGTAATACAATGTATAACCTATACCAATTCCAAAAAAGATCCATGAAGAGTGAACACACTCAGTAGTGATTGGTAAATTTAAGAAGAAATCATGAGTAATTTCTTCAGAACATGATGGTGAATTTGGTTGCCACTGTCAAGTGATCAGGGCAAATACTGTCAACAGGTGTGCATTGAATGTGATCTCTTTGAGGTCAGGCCCCTGTTTTTGGCTTTCTTGTGTGTCCCCAATGTTTAGCACAATGTCTGACACATAATTGTGCTTTGAAAACATTCTTGCTGAATGACTGACTGAATGGATAATGGGCATCAGAACATTCAAATCTGACCACTCATTAATGTTACTTAACTAGATCATAGGTTAGTCACCAGTTTAGATTAGAGGTAGGTGAATAACTCTGTTGCTCTTTTAGCTAGATGATAAGGACTGGGGCCAGACACTCACAAATTTAGCTCTACATGGGACAAATCTGAAGCTGTATTTCCTATACCTTGGTGTGAAGCCTGGAAAATTTATTTGGGCATTTATTAGGCTGTGACCTAGATCATGCCACTAGAACTTTCAAGCTCTAGCACTAGCTGTTCCTGTTATACTTGGAGAATATAACACTAACTAGCTACAGAAAGCAGCCCAGCACCATAGAGAGGACAAATCAAGATCAACAAAGCCCTTTCCATTTCTTATTTTTTTTTAGTTCAATATGATGTAGGAGGCAAAAAAGGGGTTAACAGAAAAACCTAAGACCCAAGCTATAATTCAGATATTAGCTCACTCTAAAGGGATTCAGATCCCAGTTAATGGATAACTTACAAGTCAGGATGCTAGGTTATCATACCAACAGTGATCAGTACCCATAAATAGGACAATAAAGGGTCAGGTCATATAACAATAAAGGAATGGACAAGGACTATAGAAACTAGACGCCGACCTAGAATAAATGAAAATGAATATGTTGTGACAACAGCCATGGGAAACCAGAAAGTGGCATGCCACAAAAAGGGTCAAATTTGTCCCCAGATTTCACCTTTTTCATGTGTAAACCTCCAAAACAGACCTCCGCTTTTTACTTGCTCTCTCCCCGAATCTCGGCATTTTCCTCCTTCTCTATCCCCCCTACCCCCCATCCCCCTTATTTCTCCTGCTCCCTCCCACTCAGGCAAAAAGATATACTAGACCTACGTGAATATGTATGTTAGTCCCTCTTTGAGACAATTCTGATGATAGTCAGGTCCATCACTCTCCCACTCCATCCCCTCTTCCCCTCCCCTCCATAGGCCTTTTTTTACTTGTTTCCCTTCATGTGAACTACCCAGACCATCTCTCCCTTCCCCCTCCCCCAGTATATTCCTCCTACATATCACTCTATTTTAAAGATGTCATCATTGGTTAGTTAGGTGGCACAGTGGACAAAGCACCAGCCCTGAACCTAGGAGGCTCCAAGTCCAAATCTGGCCCCAGACCATAAGACACCCCACTCTATTTGCCTCACAAAGAACAAAACATAAATGCTTTACAGATATCATCCCTTCATATTCAGTTCAGACCTGTGTCTTCGTTAATTCCTTACTGAAAAAATTGTTTAAAAAGTTTGAAGTATTATCTTCCCATGTAGGAATGAAAACAGTTTAATCTTTTAATATCCCTCATGAAAGTTCTTTTTCCTGTTTATGCTTTCTTTAGGGTCTTCTATTTGAAAGTCAAATTTTCTATTCAGTTCAGGTCTTTTCATCACATCCTCTTTTTCATTGAATTCCCATTTTTTTCCTCTGAAAGATAATCATCAGTTGTGCTGGGTACATGATTCTTGGCTGTAGTCCCAGTTCTCTGGAATATCATATTCCATGCCCTTTGGTCCTTTAATGTAGAAGCTGCTAGATCTTGCTTTATCCTTATTGGAGCTCCACAGTATTTGAATTCCTTTTTTCTAGCTCCTTGCAATAATTTTCTCCTTGACCTGGAAGCTCTCGAATTTGGCTATAATATTCCTGGAGATTTCCTTTTGGGATCTCTTTCAGGAGGTAATGAGTGGATTCTTTCAATTTCCTATTTACATTCTGCTTCTAGAATATCAGGGGCAATTTTCCCTGACAATCTGTTGGAGTATGGTTTCTAAGCTCTTATTTTGGTCATGGTTTTCAGGTAGTCCAATGCTTTTTAAATTCTCTCATCGCTGGGGGCAGCTAGTGGCACTGGCCCTGGAGTCAGGAGTACCTGAGTTCAAATCCAGCCTTGGACACTTGACACTTTACTAGCTGTGTGACCCTGAGCAAGTCACTTAACCCCAATTGCCTCACTAAAAATAAATAAATAAATAAATAAAAATAAATTCTCTCTCCTGGAATCTGGTTTCCAGGTCAGCCTGTTTTGCCAAGGAGATATTTCATATCACCCTCTATTGTTTTTTTTTATTCAGTTGGATTTGTTTTACTGTGTCTTGGTTTCATGTAAACTCATGAGCTTCCATTTGTTCAATCCTAATTTTTAGGAAATGATTTTCTTTCTTTTTTTCCTTTTTTTCTTTTTTCTTTTCTTTTTTTGTTTTTATTTTTAGTGAGGCAATTGGGGTTAAGTGACTTGCCAGAGGGTCCACAGCTAGTAACAAAGAGTGTTAGAGGTTTTTGGTTTTTGTTTTGTTTGGTTTTTTGCAGGGCAATGGGGCTTAAGTGACTTGCCCAGCGTCACACAGCTAGTACGTGTCAAGTGTCTGAGGCTTGTTTTGAACTCAGGTAACTCCTGAATCCAGGCCGGTGCTTTATCCACTGCACCACCTAGTCACTCCTAATTTTTTCTTGAGAGAGCTTTTCTATTTCTTTTCCCATTTGCTTTTCAAACTGTTGACTTTTTCTCATGACTTTCCTGCATTGCTCTCATTTCTCTTTCCATTCTTTCCTCCACGTCTCTAAATCTTCCTTCTACCTCTCCTACTTTCTCTTCAAATCCCTTTGAGTGCTTCCATGGCTGAGGCCAATTCATATTTTTCTTGGAATCTTTGAATGTGAGAAGCTTTGCCTTTCGTATTATCTTCTTCTTCTGAGGGAGTGTTGTGGTCTACCTTTCCCCTAAAGAAGTTTTTGATGGTCTGCTGCTTTATTTGCCTACTCATCTTGGCTGCCTATTTGTTGGCTTTTAAGTCCCTCTTAAAGCATAGGCACTGCTTCCAGGACAAACTGTTCTGAGCTGCAGCATGGTACAGGGGTGATTGGGCTTCTTCTCAGCCTGCCTGGCCTTTGAGTAACCACATCTGCTTTCTCTTTGACCCAGAAACAGAAGTCTGATTGAACTCTGATTCACTATGGTCAGAAGCTTGGCATGCCTGTGGCCCCTCCCTGGACTGGGCAACCACCACTTGATTCAGCCCACTTGTTCAGAACCAGGGGCTCTTTGCCCCAACTCCAACAGAGGACTGCCTCCACTTTACCTGGCTTTACCACCAAACACCCTCATCAGTCTGTGATTGGAGCCTCAGAAGCTGCTGGCCCTGAAGACTCTGATGGGCACTGGAACCACTGTCTGCTCCTGGGCTGTGTCTGGACTGCATGCTGAGCTGTTCAGGCTGATCAGTAGGTGATCACAATTGCCTCTTTTGCTGAAAAAATAGTCTCACTCTGTTCTTACAATGCACTAGACTGCTCTGTTTTTGTTGTTGTAGTTTGTTTGGTTTTTGTTTTATTTTGTTTTTTAGCCACATTATTTGGGAGTGAGTGATAGGTTTATCTGGAGCTTGTGGGAGTCACAGTATCTCCTCTACCATCTGGCTCCACCCACCATCTTGGCTCCACCTCCATTTCTTCTATAAGTGTGTTGAGTCTGGTCTTTATACAAAGTCTCAATGTGAGAAATTAGAATGGAAAAAATTATTAAAGGAAAACATTTTAATAAGAGTAAGCTGTGATGATGGCAGTGACACCCAAGGAACAAACATAGAAGAAGAGAATAAAAATATAACTAAAGCCTCAAAGATAAACTCAGCTTAACCAAAAGATTAATTTTTAATATCTGGAAGAAAAGAATTCGAGCATTTTTTGGTTTTTTAAGTATAAAAATGATTTAATAAATTAAATAAGAGTACTGAGGGAAATCATTGCAAAGGAAATGAGAATATGGAGGCAGGAAGTGGAAGGGGAATTAACATTTTAGGACAAAAAGTACAAATTCCTATTCAAGTAAAAGGCTCACAGGAAATTAGGATGGATGATTAGAAGCTAATGACACCATGAGATAAAATAAAATATCAAAACACAGTCAAAAGATTGGGAAGGGGGATGTGAAAATGTAAAAAACTCTAATAATGCAGCTGATGGGGAAAAGATATGAGTGACAGTTTTACAAATTATTGGAATATATAAATCAGGAACAAAACTTTCCCAGAGTAGGAAAATCAAAGAATAAATTAAAAATAGAATCATAGCCACAATTCTGAGCTCAAGGTCAAAGAAAATATGCAGTAAAGCATTCAGAAAGAAAGAGTTTAAGAACTTAGGAACCACAGGTAAAAGCACACAAGACTGAGCCAACTAGCAACATAAAGTATTAGGGACCATGGTTCATAGTATTATGAAAGAAAAATATACAGATTTGATACCCAAAATTACGTACACAGAAAATCTGAGGATAATGCTGAAGGGAAGAATGAATCTTAAAGAACTAGAGTAGTTCCAAGTGTTCCTGATGAAAAGGCAAGACCTGAACAAAAACTGATATAGAAGGAGTCAGCATTTAAAATGCAAGTAAAAGTGAACAGTTTGAAGACTTTCTGCTTAGCAGTATTTTCTATGTTTGACTTAAAGGAAAAGAAGAAAACAAAGAGGAAAAACATTAGGAGTGTATTTCATTAGACATGTATACAAACATGGTGATATGTGCTATGATGAAGTGGGTGATATTTGAACCTCACTTTATCTTAATTAGTGAAGGGAGATCATAACCGACACTATTAAAAGGTTGGGATAGAAATACATTATCAAGGAAATGACAGGGAAACATGGAATAGGGTAAAAAGGGGAAAGTATTGTTTAGGAAGTATTAGTTATAAGCAGGTTTAGATGGGAGAATATTGAGGGGAAAGTTTAAAAAGGAAGAAAGAAAGATTTTTAGGTGAAGGGAAGAGAAAGAAGAGGCAAGGGACAAAATTATAATTCCATCAAAAATACAGCACTAGTGCTGAAAACACTGCTTTCCCATAATTCCCTACCTACTTGTACAAGAGGACCCAGGGAAAAAAGAAAGATGAGCAACTATGATAATAATTTAATGTGAAAGGCATTAATACATAAAATGATAAGGAAAGCAGAATGGATAAAAAACGAATAAACATACATTGCTTATAGGAAAAAGTCAAAAAGGACTTACAGAGTTAAAATAAGGGGATAGAGCACAATCTATAAGGCTTCAGCTACATTTAAAAAATTAGGTCTAGCATCTGAGATATAGATCTCAGACAAGGTAATAACAAAATAGACTTCATTAAATAGGTAAAAAAGGAACTATGTATTATATGAAAGGCTCATAACAGTGAATTATTTTAAATATTTAATATATATAAACACCAAATAGCATAGTATTTAAATACTTAATAGGGATATAGAATATAAATACTTAAAGGAAGAGCTAATGACTTCATCAATGGATTCATTAAAACCAAGATAAATGTAATGAAAATATAAGAAAGGCTTTAAGGAATTTAATATAATTTTGGAAAAGTTAGTTATGAATAAATTTCTGGAAATTAATTAATGGAAATAGATTAACATACATTTCAGATTTTCATGATACCTTTAAAAAACTGACCACATATTAAGACATAAAAACATTTAATGCAAAAAAGAGAAATAATATACATAAACTTTGGTGATCCCAGTATAAAAAAAAATGTATCCAAACAAAAACTCTTCAGCAAAGAATTATAATTAAATGGACACTAAATACTACAATTCTAAAGCATTTTCATTTTAAAAATTATTGATTTTATCATTATAAAAAGGCGACAATGATATGCCAAAAATTTTAGGGTGCAGCAAAATAGTACATAGGGGTAAAATTTGTATCTTTAAATGTGTTAATCAGTGAAATAGAATGAATGGATCATGAAATTAGGACACAACACTATAATACATATAAAGACAACACATTAAAATGTCTCTAAGTAAACACCAAAATACATCTTAAAATATAGAAATTTACTTTAACAGTTCAAAAAAATTAAATTGATAGATGAAACTAGGAACTCCAATAATAAAACAGATAAACCACTAGTTAATTTGATTTTTAAAGAAAAATATCAAATCAGAGCTAACAAAATGGAAAATTCAAAAGAAATAAAAATGCTTTTTGAATCTTTTGTTCATTTTATACAAAAAAAATTTAACTTAAATGAGATGGATAAATATTTACAGAAATATGAAATATCCAGATTATCAGAACAAGGAATAAAGAATTTAAACAACATGATATCCATAAAACCCCAAAATAAAACCAAATAAAAAATAACAAAAAAAAAACAAATAAAAATTAAAAATAACAAAACCAAAAAAAACCCCAAAAACCAACTGAACAAGTGTTAAATGAACTGCAGAAGGACTGGAAAGGCTGAACAGGACAAGATCTACAAATAACTATATCAAGAATTTTTCAAAAAAAGACAATTTGAATATTATGCAAACCATTTTCAAAAATAGGAGCAGAGGAGTTCATATTAAATTTCTTCTATAATACAAATATAGTTTTGAAATCTAATCCAAGGATAGTCAAAACAGAAATTACTGATAATTGATGCAAAATAAATAATAAAAACATTTGCAAAGAAGCCACTAAGATTATACACTATGAACAGATTGGATTTCTTGCAGTAATACAAGGCTTAAATTGGTATACCATCAGCTTATATTAATTACTGGAACAATAGAAATCATATGATTTTATCAAGAGATACAGAAAACAGCTTGGGACAAATACATACTCATTCTATTAAAAACATGAACAAATAGGAATGAATGGACTTTTCCTATAATGAGTAGGTGACATATATTAAAAACAAAGAGCAAGAACTAGATATAATGGAGATAAACTAGAATCCTTTTCAGGAAGCAAGGATATCCATTGTCACCAATACTATTATCATTGTCCTAGAAATGCTAGCTATCACAATAAGAAAAGAAAACACAATTGAGAGGATGAACATAAGCAAAAAACCCCACAAAATTAGCGCTTCTTACAAATGACATGATGATGTTTTAGAGATCCCTTGAGGTAAATAAAATAAAATTTAAACAATTAATAACTTCAGAAAAATTCCGGGTTAGAAAATGAAGACATAAATCATTAGCATTTCTATATGTAAGCAAAAAATCCCAGCATCAAGAGCTAAAAAGAGAAATTCTACTCAAAATAATTAAACAACTGTATGATAACACTCAATTGTCTACCTACCAAGACACAAACAGACTTTACATTAATATAACAATAAAACATTGTTTTTACATAATACAAACAGACCACATTGCCATGGGTAGGTCAAGTTAATGTAATGAAATTTTAATACTACCTAAATTATTCAGCATTAATTACCATTAAAATTAAATCACCATTATTTTTATTAAACTAGGAAATAATGACATTTTTCTTAAGTAACAAAATTCAAGAATCTTAAGGGAAGAGCTGAAGTAGGCTCGAAAATAATAGATCACAAAATACACTCCAAACCAGTAATAAAGACTGACTGGTACTTCTTAAAATAAATGTAACAGAAAGGGGAAAGGGGGAAGAAAATGTGGGGTGTTCATAGAAGGGAAGGTAAAACTAGGAGGGGAAAGGGGAATGGACAAAAGGGAGGTGGAGCTGATGGGAAGGGCACGTAGACTGAAGTGGCCAGAAACAAAAGACTAATGAGAGGCACAAGGGAAAAGGGAAGAGAAAAATCAAACAATAGAAAAAATAGGATGCAGTTAATGCAGTTAGTAATCATAACTGTGAATGTGAATGGGATGAACTCTTCTATAAAAAGGAAGCAGATAGCAGAGTGAATTAAAAAACCAGATCCTACAATATATTGTTTATAAGAAACACATTTGAAGCAGAGAGATCCACAGAGAAATAAAAATAAAAGGGTGAAGAAGATATATTATGGTTCTGCTGAAGTGAAAGAAGCATGGGTTACAATCCTTACCGCAGACAAAGCAAAAGAAAAATTGACCTAATTAAAAGAGATAAGAAAGAAACTACATTTGGCTAAAAGTTACCATAAACAATGAAGTAAATCAATACTAAACATTTATGCACCAAGTGATAAAGCATCCATATTGTTGGAGAAGTTAAATGAATTACAGGAAGAAATAGATAGCAAAACTATATTAGTGGACTTCCAGGTGGCGCCAAGATGGCAGAAGGAAAGGCAGTGAGCTCCGAACTCATGACAAGATCACCCAAAAACGTAAAATGTCCGGAGCAGCAAAATTCACAGAAGAATGTGCTGAAATCATCTTCTAACCAAGAACAGCTTGGAAGGTCAGAAGGAGGGAGCTACTGTGCTGATACAGGAGTCAGGCCCAAACCCCACAGTCACCCTGACAAAGATCCAGTCTCAGGTAAGCTCCTCAGCCAGAGAAGGAGACCCCCAGAGCCTCTGAATCAGCTGAAGCACCCATTGTCATCTGGAACTAAGCTCACAGTCTGGTGAGTGGGCTGAGCCCTGAGCAGGGGAGAGATTACAGGGGTCTATACTGGTGCTAACGCCGAAACTTAGATTTACACCCCTACTGAGAACCAGGTGGTAGGCTTGAGTAGAAGTGGCCAAGGTCGGGGAGGGGCACAGGCTTGGTGGAGCTAACAACCACAAACACACAAAGCTGTTGATTGGCAAGTTGGTCTGGGGTCATCTAGACCAAGGAAACAGGCCGGGCCAGGGAAGAACCTGATTCTCCGTAAATCATACCACCTGGGACTTCTTAAGCTTGGGATACTGCAGTCTGGAAACAGTGCCCCACTTTAAGGAGCTAAAAGTCTAGTAAAGAAAGACAAGATGAGCTGACAGAGAAAGGTGAGGACCGTAGAAAGTTTCTTCAGTAACAAGGTAAGACCAAGGGGCACCTCAGAGGAAGATGTCACATCAGGGCCCCTATATCTAAAGCTTCCAAGAAAATACGAATTGGTCTCAGGCCATAGAGGAGCTCAAAAAGGACTTTGAAGAAAAAATTAGAGAGGTAGAGGAAAAAATGGAAAGAGAAATGAGGGTGATGCAGGAAAGACATGAGAAAAAAGTCAACAGCTTGAAAAGTCAAATGGAAAAGGAGATTAAAAAAACCTGTCTGCTGAAAATAATTGCCTAAGAATTAGGATTGAACAAATGGAAGCCAATGACTTTATGAGAAACCAAGACACATGAAGCAAATCCAAATGAATAAAAAAATAGAGGGCAATGTGAAATATCTTCTGGGAAAAATTGCCAACCTGGAAAAGAGGTCCAGGAGTGATAATTTGAAAATTATTGGTCTACCTGAAAACTGTAACGATTGGAATGATGCCACCCGCTGGCAATTTACTGTAGAAAAGGTTCCACCATGAAAGGAAGGTCTTTGAGGACAAGAAACATGTACTTTCTTGGCATAAGGAAGTGACATTTGCTAGTTGGAGGAAGAAGGAAGAACCTGGTGCTCTGACTCGATCTCTTTCCTGGGGATGCTGGTGGAGAAGGGAGCTAGAAATGCACTCTCCCTTAAATAGATAGGATCTTGGCCTTTTCTCTCTTTATCAAATTCTTATTCTCCTTAATAAATGCTTAAAAGCCTAAACTCTGCTAAAGCTTATAATTTATTTGGTGACCACTCATTAGATATTTTAAACAGAATAGCTAGAATTTAGCCGTTAACAAAACCATGATCAAGGAAAGAGCTTAGACATCATCTTCCAAGATATTCTCAGGGAAGATTGCCCTGATATTCTAGCAGAAGAAGCAAAATAGGAATTGAAAGAATCTCCCGCTCACCTCCAGAAAGAGATCCCAAAAAGAAAACTCCTAGGAAAATTTATAGCCAAATTCCAGAGCTCTCAGATCAATGGAGAAAGTATTGCAAGCTGCCCAAAAGAAAGAATTCAAGTACTGTGGAGCCCCAATCAGGCTAGCACAAGATCTAGCAGCTTCTACATTAAAGGACTGAAGGGCATGGAATAGATATTCCAAAGGGCAAAGGAAATGGGATTACAACCAAGAATCACCTACCCAGCAAAATCAGCCATTATCTTTCAGTGGAAAAAATAGGACTTTAATGAAAAAGAAGACTTTCATATATTTGTGATGAAAAGACCTGAACTGAATGGCAAATTTGACTTTCAAATACAAGACCCTAGAAAACCATAAAAAAAAAAAAATGGAGCTGGGGGACATACCTGGGGTCGTATAGGGGGCAACTGTCTTGTGTCTGAGGCCAGGTTTGGCTGGGATCCCCTGGGCCCAGGGGTTAATGATTTGTCCACAGTGTGTCACTTAGCTAAATGATAAATCTTTAGTGGTTAAATTGAGGGGGTGAAGGGAATTCATTGGGGGAGGGGGAAGGGCAAAGCAAAATCCTACATAAAGTAACAGGAAAAGGCTTATGGAGTGGGGGAAGAGATGGGAGAGGAGCAGGGCAGTAAATGAATTTTACACTCATCAGAAAAGGCTCAAAGATCTTAAACTCATCAGAGCTGCCTCAAGGAGGGACTAATAGACACATCCAACTGTGAAGTAATCTATTTAATCTGGGCAGTAAATGAGCCTAACACTCATCAAAATTGGGCTCAAAGACCTCAATCTCATTAGAATTGGCTCAAGGAGGGAATAATGTACACACTCAATTGGGTGGAGTAATCTCTGTAACCCTGCAGGAAAATAGGAGGGGAAAAGGATAAAGAGAGAGGGGCAAAAGAAGGAAGGGCAGAGTGGGGAGGTGACAGACAGAAGCAAATCCCTTTTGACGAGTGATATGATGAAAGAAGATGCATAATAGAATAACTATCATGAAAAGAGAAAGGAAGGGGGAAAAATTGCACAAAAAATATTTATAGCAACTCTTGGTGGCTAAGAATTATGAGAATCAAGGGAATGTCCATCAATTGCGGAATGATGGAAAAGCTGTGTTATATGCTTTGATACGTGTGAGTGGTCTTGTGCTACAGGAAATGACAAACAGGATGATTCCCGAAAAACCTTGAAAGACTAATGAACATTGATGTATAGTGAAGTGAGCAGAGCTGAGAAGACATCATGAATCGTGACAGCAGTATTGTTACATGAGCAATTGTGAATGAATTTAACTACTCTCAGCAATGCAATGATCCAAGACAATCCCAAGGAACTAATGAGGAAGCTTACTATGCACCCCTATAGAAAGAACTGATAAAAAGAACACTTGTGGGTTGTACATATATAACCTGATTGTGATCTTGTGGAGCGGGGAGTAAAGGGAAGGAGAAAAATTTAGAACTCCAAATCTTATGAAAATGAATGTTGAATACTACCCTTACATGTAAATGGAAAATAAAACAAATGTTTGTTAAAAAAAAAAAAGCTATATTAGTGTGGGACTCAACCTCCCCTCAGAACTATATAAATCTAACCACAAAATTAATAGGAAGTTAAGGAGGTGAATAGAATCTGAGAAAAATGAGATATAAAAGACCTCAAGAGAAAACTGAATAGGGATAGAAGAGAATATACCTTTTCCTCTATGGTCCTTGGCATATATACAAAACAAAACAAAACAAACAAAAAAAAACCCAGACCATGTATTAGGGCATAAAAACCTCAAAGTCAGATTTAGAAAGGCAGAAATAGTGATTATGCAATAAAAATTATGTGTAATAAAGGACCATGGAAAAAGAGGCCAAAAATGAATTGGAAATGAAATAATCTCATACTAAAGAGTCAGTGGGTCCAATAGCAAACCATTGAAACAATTTCATCCAAGAGAATGAAAATAATGAGAAAACATAACAAAACTTATGGGATGCAGTCAAAGCAGTTCTTATGGGAATTTTATATCTCTAAGTGCCTACTTGAATAAAATAGAGAAAGAGGAGAGCAACGAAATGCTCATGCCACTAAAAAAGGTAGAAAAAACAATAAATTAACTCCCCACTAATTAAATGCCAAACAGAAAATTCTGAAAATTCAAGGCAAATATTAATACAATTCAAAATATAACAAGAACAATTTATAGAATTAATAAATAAAACTAAGAACTAGTTCTATGAAACAACAACAACAGCAACAATAACAACAGCCAACAAATTTGAAAAAAGCCTTGGGTTACTTTGATTTAAAAAAAGAAAGAAGAAAACCAAATTACCAACATAAAAAATGAAAATGATGAACACACCATAAATGAAAAGAAAATAAAATCAAATAATTATGAGATATTTTCCCAAGTATATGCCAATAAATTTGACAATCTAAATTAAATGGATGAACAACTTACAAAAATATAAACTGCTGGGGACAGAGACAAGATGGTGGAGTAAAGGGTGTAACTTTCAGAGCTCCCCACAATCAATCCACATACCTCCAAATAATGCCATAAGACAATTCCTGGAGAACCCACAAAAGAGGAGAGATCATTTCCAGCAACAGATAGCTTAAAAGGGCAGCAGAGAAGGTCTGCTGTACCTGGGTGAGAGGGGAGCATAGCCATGCCACAGAGATCAACCCCAGGCAGGCTGTGCCTCCAGACTTTCAGGCATTTGTGATGAAAAGACCTGAACTGAATAGAAAATTTTACTTCAAATACAAGACCCTAGAGAAGCATAAAAAGGTAAACAGGAAAAAGAAAGTATGAAGTATATTAACAGGTTAAACTGTTTACATTCCTACATGGGCAGATGATATTTCCAATTCATAAGGACTTTCTCAGTATTAGAGCAGCTAAAAGGAATATACTTAGACAGAGGGGACAGGTGTGAATTGAGTATGAAAGGATGATATATATAAACTATTTTTTATACTTGCTTTTGTGAGGCAGGCAGGGTGGAGTGGCTTGTGTCTGGGGCCAGATTTGGGATCAGGGCGTGTCCACTGTGTCACCTAGCTGACCCATGATGATATCTTTAAAAACAAAATTAAGGAGTGAAAGGAATGTACTGGAAGAAAGGGGAAGGGAGAGGTGGAAAATTTTAAGCCATTAGTAGCTTACATAAAAGAAACAAGAAAAAACTTATGGAGTTTAGGGAGAAGATGGGGAAGGAGTTGGAGAGTGAGTGAGCCTTATTCTCATCAGAATTGCCTCAAAGAGGGAATAATATACACACTCAAATTGGTAAAGTAATATAACTTTGCCTGTGGGAAAGTGGGAGGGAAGAGGTTAAAGGGTAGAAGTAAGGGAAGGGAGGGAAAGATTTGGGGGAGGGAACTAAAAAGCAAAACACTTTTAGAGGGATAGAGTGAAAGAAGATAAAAATAGAGGAAATAATCAACAGGCAGGAATAGGATGGAGGGTAATACAATTAGCAATAGTAACTGAAAGAAATGAGCAGAATGCTATCAGACTTATGAAATTTGCAGGTCCATCTACAGAGAAAGAACTGATTGTATCTGAATATAGAATGAAGTTATATATATATATATATATATATATATAATATATATTGTTAGTTCCTATTTCTAAAGTTATTTTGTCTTGTGCTTTTACAACCCGATGATAGTGGAGATGTTTTGCATGACTGCACATGTATAACATATTAAATTCCTTGATTTCTTTTTTAAGCTTGCATCATATCAGCAATCTGTAGGATGATTTTGTATTCTGTTTTGTTTTGTTTAGAATTAAAGGTGGACTAGCTGTAACAGATCTAAAACTATATTATAAAGTAGCAGTCATCAAAGACTATTTGGTAACTCGGCTTAGAAATAGAGAGGGATCAGTGGAATAAGTTAGGCACAGAAAACAGCAGTAAAGGAATAAAGCTATCTCCTTTTTGATAAAACGTCCAAAACTCTTGCTCCAGGATTAGAACTCACTATTGACAAAAACTGCTAGTGAAAACTAAAAAATAGTAAGAGCAGAAGCTAGGCATAGACCAACATATATACAATCAACAAAAGTAAAGTCCAAAATGGGTATAAGATATAGACATAAAAGGTTGATTCATCGGATACTTAGAAAAGGACGGAATAGATTACCTGTCAGTACTGTCCAGAGGACGAAGAATTTATGACAAAAGGATGAGATAGAGAACATTATGAAATGTAGATTGGATAGATTTAATGACTACCTTAAATTAAAAAAGGGTTTGATCAACACAAAAAAAACCAATGCATTCACAAGAGTAGAATGAAAATATAAACTAGTGCAACAATCTTTATAGACAGTATTTCTTTTATTTTCTCCTGCTCTATATTTTTTTTTCTGAATAGAATTTTATTTTCCAAAATCTATGTAAAAACAAATTTTAACATCAATTTTTTTAAAAAAAATTGTTCCAACTTCTCTTCCTCCTCTATTCCCACCCCCCACCCACTAGAACTCAAGCATTTCAAAATAAATTATACATGAGTAGTCATGGAAAACATTCCCACATTAGCTAGGTTGTGAGAAAAAAACAGTCAAAAACTCCCAAAACTTCAGACTGAGGAACTGTCAAAGAGAAAAAACATTTTTTTTTAAAAATGTGTTTCCAGGGGCATCTAGGTGGCACAGCAGACAGAGCACCAGCCCTGGAACCAGGAGCACCCAAGCCCAAATCCGGCCCCAGACACCCAACACCCACCCTCCGCATGACCCCGGGCAAGCCACCCAACCCCAATTGCCTCACCAAAAAAGAAGAAAAAAAGAAAAGAAAAAAAAATGTATTTCCATCTATTTTCAGATACTATCACTTCTTTCTCTGTAGATGGGGTTGCCATTTTCATAGTCCTTCATGGTTATATTGGACCATGCCTTGCTGAAAATACCACATGCTTCCCAGCAGATCATTTTAACACTATTGCTGTTATTTTGTATACAGTGCATTTCATTCTGCTTCACTTCATGTAGGTCTTTCCAGATTTTCTAATAGTATATCCTGTTCATCATAACCTAAAATAACGTACTTTAAACTTGACAAAGAATTTTCTTCATATTAGGCCCAGCAAAGTCATCATAACTATTTCCCTCCATCCTAATCCTTCCCATGATATTTACTCTATTTTCTATCTTCTTTTAAACTATTCCTCCTCAAAAGTATTTTACTTCTGACTGTCCCCTCCCCTACTCTGCACTCCCTTTTTTTTCACCCTTCCTTCCTTATCCTCTTCCCCTCATACTTTCCTATAAGGTTAAATAGATTACTCCTCCCAACTGGGTGTGAATGTTATTCCCTCCATGAGCCCACTCTGATGAGTTTAAGGTCTTTGAGCTAATTCTATGTTCCAAATTTTCTTCCTCCCTCTCTCCTCAACCCTCCCTATGAAATCAAGCAATTCAATATTTCATACTTCTGCCATTATGCAGAACATCTTCACCTTCCTTGAAAGTATTTTGCTTTTTACTACTCTCTCCCAGAATCTGCCCTTCCCTCCTTCCCCTCTTCCCCCCCCCTTATCTCCCTCCCCTCCCTCAGGGCAAAAATATATTACTATACCCACTTGAGTATGTATGTTAATCCTTCTTCGGAGTCAATTCTGATGATATTAAGGTTCAATCACTCCCCAATTCCTTCCCCCTCTTCCTCTCCCCTCCATAAGCTTTTTTCTTGTTTCCTTCATGTGAACAACCTCTCCCCAGACCATCTCTCCCCTTCCCCCTCCCCCAGTCTATTTCTCCTACACCTCAACCCTATTTTAAGGATGTCATTATGGGTTAGTTAGGTGGCACAGTGGACAATGCACCAGCCCTGGACCCAGGAGGCCCCAAGCCCAAATCCGGCCCCATATAGAAGACAACCCCACAAAGAACAAAACATAACATCTCTTCGTATTCAGTTCAGACCTGTGTCCTCTGTATTATCTCCCATATAGGGAATGTTAACAGTTTTGATCTTTTAATATCCCTCATGAAGTCTTTTTCCTGTTTATCTTTTTATGCTTCTCTAGGGTCTTGTAATTTGAAAGTCAAATTTTCTATTCATTCAGGTCTTTTCTAACAAATGCCTGAAAGTCTTCTTTCTCCTTGAAGTTCCATGTTGCCTCTGAAAGATAGATGCTTAGTTTTGCTGGGTACATGATTTTTGGCTGTAGTCCCAGTTTCTTTGCCCTCTGGAATATCATATTCCATGCCCTCCGGTCCTTTAATGTAGAAGCTGCTAGATCTTGCTTTATCCTTATTGGAGCTCCACAGTGTTTAAATTTCTTTTTTCTAGCTGCTTGCAATATTTTCTCCTTGACCTGGGAGTTCTGGAATTTGGCTATAATATTCCTGGACGTTTTCCTTTTGGGATCTCTTTGAGGAGGTGATCGGTGGATTCTTTCAATTTCTATTTTAGCTTCTGCTTCTAGAATATCAGGGCAATTTTCCCTCACAATCTCTTGGAGGATGGTGTCTAAACTCTTGTTTTGGTCATGGTTTTCAGGTAGTCTAATGATTTTCAAATTATCTCTCCTAGATTTATTTTCTAGGTCAGCTGTTTTTCCAAGGAGATATTTCACATTGCCCTCTATTTTTTCATTCAATTGGATTTGCTTTACTGTGTATTGGTTTCTCATAAGGTCACTAGCTTCCATTTGTTCAATCCTAATTCTTAGGCAATTATTTTCAGCAGACAGTTTTTTAATCTCCTTTTCCATTTGGCTTTTCGAACTGTTGACTTTTTTTCTCATGACTCTCCTGCATTGCTCTCATTTCCCTTTCCATTCCTTCCTCTCTTTCTCTACATCTTCATTCTATCTCTCCTACTTTCTCTTCAAAGTCCCTTTTGAGAGCTTCCATGGCCTGAGACCAGTTCATATTTTTCTTGGAAGCTTTGGATGTTGGAGCTTTGACCGTATTATTATCTTCTTCTTCTGAGGATGTATTGTGGTCTACCTTTCCCCCAAAGAAGTTTTTGATGGTCTGCTTTCTCTGCCTACTCATGCTGGCTTACTGTTTCTTGGCTTTTTACTCCTAAAA
This sequence comes from Dromiciops gliroides, assembly GCF_019393635.1. Classification (NCBI taxonomy): domain Eukaryota; kingdom Metazoa; phylum Chordata; class Mammalia; order Microbiotheria; family Microbiotheriidae; genus Dromiciops; species Dromiciops gliroides. The sequence continues at coordinate 233,088,456 of NC_057866.1, read as the reverse complement.
GTGTAGCGCTGCTTCCTGGACACACTGTTTGTGCTACAGCGTGACCCAGGGGGTGATTGGGCTTCTTCTCAACCTGCCTGGCTTGTGAGTAATCACAGCCGCTTTCTCTTTGACCTGGAAACAGAAGTCTGATTGAACTCTGATTCTCTATGGTCAGAAGCTTGGCCTGCTTTTACCCCTCCCCCACTGGGCCACTACCACTCGATTCAGCCCACTGGTTCAGACCCAGGGCGCTTTGCCCCAACTCCAGTAGACACTGCCTCCACTTCACCCTGGCCTACCTCTGAACCCCCTCACCAGTCCGTGATTGGAGCCTCAGAAGCTGCTGGTGCTGAAGACTCTGACATGTGCTGGGAGCACTGTCCCTGGCTGGGTCCGGACCGGCGCGCTGAGCTGTTCAGCCTGATGAGTAGGTGATCAGAATTGCCCTCTTTTGCGGAGAAACAGTCTCACTCTGTTCTTATGTGCATTAGGCTGTTCTGGGTTTTGATTTTTACCGCATTCTTTGGGCGTGAATGGATGGGTTTATCTGGAGCTTGTGGGAGTCACAGCCTCTCCTCCGCCATCTTGGCTCCGCCCCCCCCCTGCTCTATATTTTAATAGGCATTGTATCAATATATTTTTATAGTAATAAACCTTTTTATTTATAGTTTTGTGTTCCAATTTTTATCCTTCCTTCTCTCCCTCTCCTCTCTCCTTCCTGAGGTGCTAAACAATCAGAAATGGGTTATACATGTATGATTATGTAAATCATTACCATTTTAGTCATTTTCTATAGGAAAACTTGAATAGAAGAAAAATGCAAGAAAGTAAAAAAATAAACACATTTCAGATTTAAGAACTTTGATCAATGAAATGACCAGTCATGAGTTTAGAGGATTAATGATAAATACTGCTACAAATATGCAGAGCAGTGATTGACTATCCACAAGAACACATATTTTTTTAAATATAAAGGATATGGCAATTTTATTTTCTTGACCATCCAAATTTATTACAATTTTTCTTCTTTTCTCCAGTTGCTGCAGGGGATATGTTAAGGGGTGATATATTTTTTTAATTTTTAAATTTTTAAACTTTTTTTTTCCAGAGCAATGAGGGTTAAGTGACTTGCCCAGAGTCACACAGCTAGTGTCAAGTGTCTGAGGCTGGATTTGAACTCAGGTACTCCTGAGTCCAAGGCCAGTGCTTTATCCACTGTGCCAACTAGCTGCCCGCTGGGGTGATAAAATTTTGATAAAACTAAGATCCAATTAACATAAATTAAATAAATTACTAGAGCAAATTCCATTATATTTTAGCTGAATTCACAAAGGGAAGGGTCGGTATAATCAATTTTAAAAGAAAATCAATAAAATAAATGTAATTTAGAGCTTCAATAAATGATATATAAGCCCTGGATAGCAAAACTACCTAAATAATTAAAGGAAAAGCTAAATTAGATATAAGAATAAATAGTAAAGCAATAATAGCGTGGAACCTCAATATATATTTTTCAGAGCTAGACAAAAAATTATAACAAAAAAATTAAGAAACAAGGGTCTTAATAGAGATTTAGAAAAAAAAAACAAACAGAAACAAACAACTACATATATTATATTTCTGGCTATTATATATGGGAATGGAATAAATTATACACATAAATGAGTATTCCCTTTGTTGCTACCCTCATAAACTTTCCCCTATAATATTGTAATAGCCTACTTATTTTGTCTCCCTGCTTCAAATATCTTCCCACTCAAAACCACATGATTTCCAGAGTTATTTTAATAAATGGTAGGTCAAGCTATGCTATTCCTAACCTCAGTGATCTCCACTGTTTCTCCATCACTTCTAGTCCAGGAGTGCCAGGGCAAAACATTGAGGAAGATTTACACTTTAAGAACAATAATGGCTTGCATAGTAGAGTAAATAAAAGCTGCCAGAGAGGTCCCTCTTCACATGGAGGAGAGAACAGTTTCAAAAAAAAAATAAGGGTTTAGGGCATTGACAACTATTTTAGACATCAAGGAGATCTCAGAAAAAAAAAATGAGTCATGTTAAAAGTCCATTGGTCATAACAGTTTAGAAAGTATTCGTAGACTTGGAGAAAACAGTTAAATTGAGATGGTATAAACAAAAACTGGATTTCAAGGAATCAAGAAGTGAATGGGAATTAAAGATCTAGGTTAATATCATACTTTAATTAAACTATAGAAGGGAAATGAAGATTAGTAGGATAATATGAAGAAGTTTTGTTATTAGTTTGTTTTAACTTTTTAAAGATTTAGGCATCCTTGAAAACATCAGAAAAGAAAAAAAGTAGATTTTAAAATATGATTGAAAATTAGAATAAGAAAGAAGGCATGACCAAAGGGACAAGCTTTCAAATGAGTGTTCTATACACATACACACATATGTATATGTTATATAAATGTTCAAATTAATTATTTTAAAACAATTACATTTCTACAGGAAACTTCCACAATCAAAGTCAATTTCTCACTCTTGAACTTCATGATTGGAGCTAAGCACAAGAACAATATGAATTGACAAGGGGGTCAGTATGGATGTGATATTTGAATGGTGCTTGGCCAAATGAGTGGGCATTGTGGACATAGAAGAAAATGGAAGTAATTTCATGTTTGGGGAACAGTATTACTAAAAGCCATAGATTCTGGAAAGGGAAGGGAAGGGATTGACTCTAGTGTAAAGACAGGATGAAATGGAAAGGGAGAGAGTATAATAGGTAAATTGATTTAAAAAAACATTTAATAAATATTTACTATATGACTGGTACTGTTCTAAGTACTATAAATAAAACAAAACAAAACAAAATAAAACCAATCTTTACCCTCAATGAACTTACATTCTAAGTATGAAAGATGACATATAAAAGAATGGTCGTCAAGAATTAGTATTTAGATCTGGAAAGTCACAGGGTCGATTAATGGATTCATAGAACAATGGATTGGCACATTATTCTGAGGAATGAAAAACTGTGTTTATTTAGATTGTTTCCAGAGGAAACAGGAGAAAGTAGGGTGAGAGTGGTGAGAGATTAGGAGGTGAAGGTGTAGTGTGGTATCCGAAGGGCTGGAATTTAGCTTGGTTGGTCTAAGTATGCCTGGAGTTGGAGAACTCTCATGCCAATGAGTATCTAGTCAAGATGGGAAGACCTATGATAAGATTATAGCAATAATTCAGAGAGGTAATTATGAGGACCTATACTAGAGTGGTAGCACTGAATAGAAAGGAGGCAAAAAATGTGAGAGATGCGGCAGAAGTAAAATTGACAGGAGATGGTGACTGGTGGTAGATTAAAAATGAGAGAAAGGGAAAAGTGAATGACAATGCCACAGATTCACACACATTAGACAAAATGAGTGGTTGTGCCATTGACAGAAACAATGAACGTGGAAAGAGAGGCAGATTATGTGAAAAAGATAATAAGCTCAGATGTGGACATGTTGAGGTGGCAGTGCTAGTGGAATTTTCAGTCTGTGATGTTCTGTAGACAGTTGGTGATGTAAGACTCAAGCTTCGAAGATAGCTTATCTGCTTCATTGCCATCCTGTACACTAGTAACATTCTGACCCTGAGCAAGAAAGAGGCTCTCTGCCATCATCCTCAGGAGCACAAAAGCTGCGCAAAGGACCTTTTTCAAATGCACCAATTATCCTGGAACTAGGGTAGTGGCCATGTGAATGAAGAGAAAAGGACAGATGTGAGAAATAGTCTGAAGATATAATTAATAAAACTTTGCAATTGATTGGGTACGGACAGTAAGAGAGTGAGACACATGAGAACCAAAGATGGCTCTTAGCTTTCAAACTTGAAATTTGTGGTGATTTTGCTAGAAAAAGAAAAGTTTGGAGGAGAGGTAGACTTAGGGGGAAAGATATTATGTTCTATTTGGAACATACTGAATTTAAGATGTCAAACAGATAGCTAAGACCAGAGCTAATACAAAAAGGAGGCAGGAAGGAATGAGGGCTGAGCATAGGATGATTACCTTAGTAGGCAGTGACTCATTTTAATTTGCCTTATTTATTTACATTGCTTTATTTTTATTTATTTATTTATTTTGCCAGGGCAATTGGGGTTAAGTGACTTGCCCAGGGTCACACAGCTGGTAAGTGTCAAGTGCCTGAATTCAGGTCCTCCTGAATCCGGGTCTGGTGCTTTATCCACTGCAGTGCCACCTAAGTGCACCACCTTCTTTATTTATGGAAAGTAACATTGTTTTGTATATAGCAAGCATGTCCAAGCTAATAGAATACATCTAATCAGAAAGACAATTTCCTGCTGGGATGGGTATTGGGGTAGCAAAAAACAAACAAACAAACAAAAGAACCCAAAAAAACCCACAATGGCAGATCTCCAGTACAGGGGATTTGGGGAAAGTACTACTATTAGACACTACCTCTTAATTAATATTTGACACTTCTAAAAAGGAACATGAAACTGTCCCCTTAGGAAGGAAGGATACAAGCACTTATGTAATAATTCAATAGGACCTGGGCCAAGCATTTTATAAATATTATATAATTTGATCCATACAACAATATTGGGAAGTACTGTTATTGGGAGGTTAACCTTTGAAGAACTTAAGCAAGACAGAAATAGATTGGCCTTACTCCCTTCAAATGCCAAAAGGTGGACCTAGGACAGAGACATATGGAGAAAATGAGACAGTAGGTAATTCCTCAACAACATGGGCCAAAATCAGAACATAACACATTAGTAAGACATTTAGTTTACCATAAGGCAATAAAAGAGGTAGAAATAAAAGCATATAAACAAAAATAAATTTTGCGTCTGATTTTTTAAAACACCTCTAATAGATGCCAGTACTCAGCACTTATGAAACTGTAGCTAGTGGAGAATTTAGTTTGGGTAGATCATTTTCACCACATTTCTTGAGCTATTTTGCTCTGATATTCTTGCAAATAAATATGACAGTAGAAACTATTGCCTGACAACTATTTTTACTAGTTCAGTATTTTATTATTTTCCACTTACATATAAGGATAGTTTTCAACATTTGTTTTCATAGGATTTTTAGTTCCAATTTTTTCTCTCACCCTCCCTTCCCTCCATCCTCCCCAAGACAGAAAGCAATATAATCTAGGTTACATATGTGCAATCACATTAAACATATTTCTGCATTAGTCAGTGCACAAGGGAAAAACCTCAAAAACAGAAGGAAAAAATAGTGCAAAAGTAGAAATAGTGTGGTTTAATTGGCTTTCATAAAACAGTTCTTTTTTGCTCTGCCTGGTTTTGGTATCACCACCATATCTGTGTCATAAAAGGAATTTGGCAGAAATCCTTCTTCACCTATTTTTCCAAATAATTTGTATAATATTGGAATTAATTGTTCTTTAAATGTTTGGAAGAATTCACTTGTAAACCCATCTGGTCCTGGAGATTTTTTCTTAGGGAGTTCATTAAAGGTTTGTTCAATTCCTTTTTCTAATATGGGCTTATTTAAGGATTTTATTTCCTCTTCAGTTAACCTGGGAAGTTTGAATTTTTGTAAATATTTATCCATTTCATTTAGGTTGTCAAATTTATTGGCATACAGTTGGGCAAAATAGTTCCTAATTATTGCTTTAATTTCCACTTCATTGGTGGTAAAATCGCCCCTTTCATTTTTGATACTGGTAATTTGGTTTTCTTTCTTTTTTTAAATCAAATTAACCGATGGTTTATCTAATTTTGTTTTTTCATAAAATCAGCTCTTAATTTTATTGATTAATTATATAGTTTTCTTGCTTTCATTTTTATTAATTTCTCCTTTAATTTTCAGGATTTCTAATTTGGTATTTAATTGGGGATTTTTAATTTGTTCTTTTTCTAGCTTTTTAAGTTACATGCCCAATTCATTGATCTCCTCTTTCTCTTTTTTATTGATGTAAGCAGATAGAGATATAAAATTTTGCCTAAGAACTGCTTTGGCTGCATCCCATAGATTTTGGTATGTTGTCTCATTATTGTCATTCTCTTGTATAAATTTATTGATTGTTTCTATGATTTGTTGTTTGACAATCTCATTCTTTAGAATGAAATTATTTAGTTTCAAATTAATTTTTAGTCTACCTTTCCATGGCTCTTTATTACATATAATTTTTATTGCATCATGATCTGAGAAGGATGCATTTACTATTTCTGCCTTTCTACATTTGACTAGGAGTTTCTTGTGCCCAATACATGGTCAATTTTTGAATATGTGCCATGGACCACTGAGAAAAAAGGTATATTCCTTTCTATCCCCATTCAATCATCTCCAGACACCTATCATATCTATTTTTTCTAACATTCTATTCATCTCTTTAACTTCTTTCTTATTTGTTTTGTGGCTAGATTTAGCTAATTCTGATAGGGGAAGATTTAGATCCCACAATAGTAGAGTTTTGCTGTCTATTTCCTCTTGTAACTCATTTAACTTATCTAAGAATTTGGATGCTATACCACTTGGTGCATTCATGTTAAGTATTGATATTACTTCATTATCTATTGTACCTTTTAGGAAGATGAACTTTCCTTCCTTATCTCTTTTAATGAGATCTATTTTTGCCTTTGCTTTGTCTGAGATAATGATTGCTACCCCTGCTTTTTGTTTTATTTTATTATTATTTTTTTTAGTGAGGCAATTGGGGTTAAGTGACTTGCCCAGGGTCACACAGCTGGTAAGTGTTAAGTGTCTGAGGCCGGATTTGAACTCAGGTCCTCCTGACTCCAGGGCCAGTGCTCTATCCACTGCGCCACCGCCACCGAGTTGCTCCCACTACCCATGTTTTTTTTACTTTAGCTGAGGTATGATATATTCTGCTCCAACCTTTTACTTTTACTCTGTGTGTATCTCTCTGCTTCAAATGTGTTTCTTGTAAACAACATATTGTCAGATTCTGTTTTTTAATCCACTCTGCTATTCACTTTATGTTTTATGGCAGAGTTCATCCCATTCACATTTATAGTCATTATTACTATATATTTCCTTCCATCCTATTTACCCCTTTTGTATTTTTCCCCTTCTTTCACCATATTCCTCCTCACCAGCATTTCACTTCTGACCCCTACTTCCCCCAATTTTCGTTCCCTTTTCTTTACCCTTTTTTCCATGCTTCTGCCCTCCCTTTTATCAGTCCCCCCTTTCCCCTTACACTTTTACTTCCCTAAATAATGAGCTAAATTTCCTTATCCAAATGAGTGTATATGTTATTCCCTCTTTGAACCAAATCTGATGAGAGTAAGGTTGAAACAATGCTCACCCCTCCTTTATTTCCCTCTATTGTAATAGGTTTTTTGTGCCTCTTCATATGATATAATTAACCCCATTCCACCTTCCCTTTCCTCTCCTCCCCTATTCTCCTTTCTTCACCCCTTAATTTTCTTTATATCATCACATCAAAGACAATTCATAGGGCAGCTAGATGGTGCAGTGGATAAAGCACTGGCCCTGGATTCAGAAGTATCTGAGTTCAAATCCAGCCACAGACACTTAACACTTACCAGCTGTGTGACCCTGGGCAAGTCTGTTAACCCCAATTGCCTCACCAAAAAAAAAAAAAAGACAATTTATATTTATACCCTCGGTGTATAATACTTCAGTCGGCCCAAATAGATATATAGGTTCTCAAGAGATATTTTAGTAATACTCCTTTGTAGGTAATGTAAACAATTAACCTTATTGAATAACTTATTTCCCCTCTTTACCTTTTATACTTATCTTGAGTCTTATATGTTAAGATCAATATTTTCTATCAGTTCTTGTGTTTTCATTAGGAAACCTTGGAAAGCCCCCTATTTCATTGAATGTCCATCTTTTCCCCTGAATGAGAAAGATCAGTTTTGCAGGATAGTTGATTCTTGGTTGCAATCCAAGCTCCTTTGCTTTCCAGAATGTCATATTCCAAGCCTTGTCATTCTTTAATGTTGAAGCTGACAGATCCTGTGCAAATCTAACTGTGGCTCCATGATATTTAAAATTGCTTCTTTCTGGCCTGCTTGGAGTATTTCTCTCCTTTACCTGATAATTCTGGAATTTGGCTACAATATTCCTTGGAGTTTCCCTTTTGGGGTCACTTTCTGGAGGTGATCAGTTGCGTCTTTTATCCTCTGATTTTACAATATCAGGGCAAGGTCTTGATCATTCCTGGAATATGGTGTCTAGACTTTTTTACTGATCTTGGCTTTCAGGCAGTCCAATAATTCTCAACTAATCTTTCCTGGATCTATTTCCAGGTCAGTTGTCTTTCAATGAGTTATTTCACATTTTCTTTGATTTTTTTTATTCCTTTTATTCTGTTTGAACTCATCCGGTGTCTCATGGAGTCATTAGCTTCCATCTGTTCAATTTGAATTTTTAAGGCATTGTTTTCTTCAGTAAGCTTTTGTACCTCCTCTTCCATTTGACCAATGAATTTTTTAAAGGAATTGCTTTTTTTCCTTTAATCTTTGTGCTTCCTTTTCCAAAATGTCTATTCTTTTTTTCACAATTTTCTTGTGCTGCTTTCATATTATCTCCCCATTTTTCTTCTACCTACTCTCAATTGATTTAAAAAATCCTTTTGAGCTCTTCCAAGAAGGCTTTTTTGATCTTGAGACCAATTCATCTCCCCTCTTGAGCTTATATGTAGCAATTTTAGGAGTATTATCCTCATCTGAGTTGTGTTCCTGTTGACACAGAAGCTCTCACTGGTAAGACACATTTTCTTTTTTCTTATTCATAATTGTAGCTTATTATTTAAAAGTTGTGGTCTGCTCCTGGGGCACAAGGGTCACTGTTTCAAGCGTCTTGTGCTGGGGGATAGGGGTTGTGTCACTGGTTTTCTACTCTGAGGCCTCTGTGGCTTCTGGATTCCTTACCTCACTGGGCTTGCTCCCTGTGCTTTTTCCAGGTGCTGGAATGGCCTGGCCCAGTGGTGCCTCTCCCATAGGTGGCTCTCCAGCTGGCTGCCTGCTCTCTCTAGTGGTGCTGGTGGATCTCACACCTGGCCAGCTGTGCTACCACCTTGCTAAGCAAGGATCAAGGGTCCTTACTTGCTCTGCTGTGGCCAAGAGTTTCCTGCTGACTTGCCCAGAACCCCTCTGTGCTGTGATATGCTATGCTGATCTGTGCTGCAATCCCCTTTTGCCTGAGTGAGGCCAACCTTTCCTGAAGTCTTCTAAATTATATCTAGTTGGAAGATTGTGTCTCTTTGTCTTTTTGTAGGTTCTGTCATTTCAGAATCTGTTTAGAGGCTTGATTTAATATTCTTTTTGAGGAAACTACAGGAGAGCTCAGGCAACTTGCTGCCTTATCTTCGCCATCTTGGCTCCACCCTCTGGTTAAGAGTCTTTGCTGGCCTTGCCCAGACACCTCCTGTGCTGAGCTTCACTGCCCTTTTTCCTAGCTGGAAACAGACCTTCTTGAAGGTCTTCTAGGTTATTTTAAGCTGGAATATTGTTTCACTCATCTTTTTGTAGGTTTTTGTAGGTCCAGAAATCTGTTCAAAGACTTAATTTAATATTGTTTCCCCGAGGAAACTTGAGGACTGCTCAGGCAACTTCTGGCTTCTCTCTGCCATCTTGCCTCCATCCTGTTAATCCATTTGTTACTCTCCTGAACCGAACCCTATTCCTAGATGACTGGAATAACTATTGAATATATTCAGTTGAATATCTCATAGGACACCTAAAAATCAATATTTCTAAAATTGTACTCAGTGACTTTCCCTGAATCATTTTTCAGCTTAATTTCCCTATTTATTTAAAGGTCACGTCCCTGATTCCATTCTGTCCCTCCCTCTTATTTCCATTAAGCAATTGTCAAAGTGATATTCCTAAATCAGAGGTCTGATCAAATCACTCTCCTGCTTTCCATAGCACAGCAGGCAGCAGTAGCAGCAACAAAATCAGCCTCTTTAACTGACAACATTTTGATTACATCAAATTGAGTTTTTGAAGCCTTGCACAATCTGTCCAGTTAAACCATGTGTAACTGACATTCCAAGTACAATGACATTCACCCTGTCTCTTTACAAAGTTTGTCCTTGTGTCTGGAAAGTACTTATCCTTTCCTCTGCCACCTAGAAACCCCAGGATTCCTTGAAGGTTTAGTTAGGTTCTACCTTTTAATAAGAAATCTCATCTGATCCACCCAGTTTCTAATATCTTCTCTCTCTACAATCACCAATCACAATTCTTTTTACTTTGAATACATTTTGTCGTGCTTCTTTTTTTTTTTTTCTGTACATGCTAATTTTCCCTCAATATCTGGAAAATTAACTTCATGAGAGTAAGGACAATTTCTTTCTTTCTTTTTTTTCCTTTTTATCTGTATATTCCCATTGGCATATAGCAGTCATTTAGTAAATATTTCTTAATTGAACATTTTTAGAAATGGAATGAATTTTAGAGTTCATCGGTTTCAACTTGGACCAGAGATATTATTGTAAGTGACTTGCCCCAGGTAATACAGACAGTGTGGTATCCACATAATATAATTTACAAGTTTTTTTTTTTTTAATGAAAGGGGAGATATTACAGGAAGGGATTGCCTTTGTTCATAATGGAGCACCATAGTACAGATCAACGGTCTGAGAGAGAGAGACAAAGGAGCTAGTACTTATTAGATAAGGATTTAAATATCAGAATCCTGTGGCACTTGGACATAGGTCATAGTATTTATTATTTGTAGCTAGAAGTGTCTTATATCATTTTTATCTTCCTCATTTTACTGATTAAGAAGCCCAGTCCCAGGGAGGTAAATTGTCTGAGGTCACATAGGAAAAAACATCAGAAGTTGGATTTGAACCCAGATTCTTTTAGTCTAAAGCTGTGCTCTTTTCCATTGATCCATACTGGAATCCATAATGGAGACAGAATTTGGAAGGAATATAAAAATACAGTTTTGAGAGTTGTATGGAAAAGGGAGTCCTAGAGTGTTTTCAACTACCATGGACACAGAGGCCAAAAAGGACTGGTTTTATGTCATGTGACATGGTCCTATTATTGCAATAACACCCAATACATTTAGGGTCTGTAGACTACAGAGAATAGAACTGTGGAAACCGATTCCATGTGATTGGAGCTATTAGGTCAGAGTTGAAACCAAGAGCAAATACAGCTTCAAGGAATTATGAAAAGCCTCTGTTTTCCAGATGAACATGCTTAGAGGAGATTGGAACATGTCTCCTAATTTTTTTCATCTGTCTATAGAAGAGAATAGTTTCTCTACTTTTGAGTAAACTTTTTCCTGAGTTTTCTCTCCCAGAACCCACCCCATTAACATAATCCCCATCGGAAATGTCTATAATATTTCAATTCTAGTTTAAATGCTTCAGAGAAGGGGGTTTGTTAATGAATAGTGGCTGGGTCACGAGAATTCATTACATATAAACTATCAATATCATGTGTACAAACATCTAATCTAAAATAGTGGAAATAGGCTACTACAGTTATCCTTTCCCAGGATGATCGGAAAATCGAGTTCCTCCTGGAAATGGATCCCAGCAAAATGGGAGTAGGGGTGACTATACCTTTTAACTCCTTCTTAAAGTGTGGCGATGCTTCCAGGACACAGTGTTCAAGCTACAGCATGGCCCAGGGGATGGTTGGGCTTCTTCTCAGCCTGCCTGGCCTCGCTTTCATTTGATTTTAAACTCTCCACTGGGGGGTGGGGGGCGGGGATGGGGCTGCTTCTTGGCTCTGATCCTGTTCCCAGCTTCAGAGGGTCCCAGGTGTTTTGGTTTGAGGGGGGGCAGGTTTTAATTTCACCTGGCCTGTTCTCAGGTCCAGAGATAACCTTAGGCTTACTAACTAAGCAACCAACCAGCAAAGCTTTCTGTGGTGTGGTTTTTAGCTTCCAATGAACCTGCCTGCTCCCTTCCCCCACCTGGGCCTTCCGCTACTCAGGATTTCTTCCTGGTTTCCCGCTGGGGTGGGACAGTTGAATCCTTCCCCCCAGTCCACTGGTATACCTGCACTTACCCTCCCCCCCCCCCCAGCCAGCTGTTCAGCCCAATCTGCCCTCAGTTGCAGAAGATGCAGGGTGCTTGCAGCCGATTCAGAGGCACTGGTGCAAATTCCTTGAGCAGGTGTCTGGTGTCTGCCCGATTGCAGGCTTAGGCTTTATTCATGGCCCAGCATGGCCCCCTGAAATCTATCTATAGCTGAGGAAAAACTCTCAACCCGAATTTTTGTGTGTTTTTCTGCCCCAAGGGTTCTTTTATTGCTATTTTGGGGGTGATTGTATCAGGAGGCCTCTGTTACTGTCTTTCCCTACTCCATCTTGGCTCCACCCCCTGCAGGACCACTATACATTGCACTGTACACTCAGTAACAGTGGTTTGAGCCTTATCCATAGCTGGTGGTGTCCCACTGGCAACCCATATAAAATTCCAAATGGCCACTATTTGCATGTTTGTAATTCTTCTTCAACACTTTTGGTCAAAGCGTCTGTCATGTTTTTTCCATCCCTTTTCACTTGAAGGCAGTAGTTTGTGAGCATATATATGACTAGCTTCTAGGGGCATGTCTTCACAAAAATAGACAAAAATAGACTTTGCTCCCAATATTGCTAGCTATATGGTTCAATTATCCTGCTACCATAGACCTGAAAATCAGTCAATAAACATTTCTTAAGCACTTTTTATGTGCCAGGAACTTTGCAAAGTACTGGTGATAAAAATAAAACAGAAAAGTCCCTGCCCCCAAGGGGCTTACAGTCTCATGGGGGAAGACAATGTTGAAAAGCAGGGGGAGATCTGGGAAGGTAACTGGCCTAGGGCCATTGCAGAAAAGTTAGAGAATTCCCAAAATAATGCAGCCAAATGAGAATGAATTGTTCTGAACTGAGGCCTGTTCTTAAATGAAGATTTTTTAGTGGCTTCCCCTTCCAATAACTGAGAGAGAGGTTGGTAATGAAGGTCTTACAGGTTAATGAGGTTTTCCCAATAATGGGCTTCCTGGGGCATGATGGAAAAGTCAGAGAAGTTGCAAAGAAGCATAGCCAGGTGAGAAATAAGACAAATTAACAATGTCCTGCTTGGTGGCTATGGAATAAATGTAAATGGAAATGTTTGGCTACTCTTTGCTATATCCCCTCCTACGAGTAAAGCACAATGTCTAGAGCTCTGAATACTTCATATACAGAACAGATCCACTGTTGCCCTAGTCAGTAGGTATATTATATCACTGCAGATGGATTTCTATGGATACAATAGATTGTGATTTCAGTAATCCAGGCAGATTGTCTCTCCATAGGATTCAACAACAACAACGACAACACACACACACACACACACATGTTTTAATCTCATCAGTAATACATTTTTTTCTATTTATAATAGTCTCTACCTAACCCCAGTGATCTTAACACTCTGAGTTTCCTGGACCTGCATTCTGACTATTAGTTTCTTTCCTTTCCTTTCCTTTCCTTTCCTTTCCTTTCCTTTCCTTTCCTTTCCTTTCCTTTCCTTTCCTTTCCTTTCCTTTCCTTTCCTTTCCTTTCCTTTCCTTTCCTTTCCTTTCCTTTCTTTCCTTTCCTTTTCCTTTCCTTTCCTTTCCTTTCCTTTCCTTTCCTTTCCTTTCCTTTCCTTTCCTTTCCTTTCCTTTCCTTTCCTTTCCTTTCCTTTCCTTTCCTTTCCTTTCCTTTCCTTTCCTTTCCTTTCCTTTCCTTCCTACCTTCCTTCCTTCCTTCCTTCCTTCCTTGATAGGCTGCTGTTCTGAGGTTCTTTTTGTTTGTTTTTCTACTCCCCTGATTTAGGGGATGAATAAAGATATCAAGGAAAGGGTTTCACAGCATCCATCCTGTGGTACAAATTTCAATAGACTCCAGTTGGGCCAAACATACTGGAAGTATTGTATAAAAAGCTAAGTGTGAATTAGTTGAGTTCCCTAATATTTTAAGTCTAAAAATGGAATGAAATGAGATATGTACAATCAATGTAACAGTTAACAAAATGAGGCTTAATTAGTCATAGCAAGGGAAGAAAACTCATAGCAGAGATAGGAAGTCTATCTAGGATAAACCATTGATTCAGTTGAACATATCCTCCTATTCTTGTTCATGCTGCTGGTTAATAACAAGTATCCTCATTATTTTATACTCAAGTAATGATAGGAAGTTATTTCAGTGTCTTGAGACAGTCTTCTGAACCAATGAAATCTCAAGGATAGGGGCAGCTAGGTGGCACAGTGGGTAAACACTGGTCTTGGATTCAGGAGGATCTGAGTTCAAATCCAGCCTCAGACACTTGACACTTAACTAGCTGTGTGACCCTGGACAAGTCACTTAACCCTCATTGCCCTGCAGGAAAAAAAAAGAAATCTCAAGCACAATTTAAATACTTTTTTAGAAAAAAAAGTACTACAACTTTAATGGGGGTGGGGTTGGGGTGAGCAAAGTTAGAGTATTGTGACTATCATAATTTGGTCTTCTTTTGTTTGTTTTGTTTTTTCCATTTATTAAGAACTTTATTTTTTTCCCAAATTGCATGTAAAAACAAATTTAACATCAATTTTTAAAACTTTCTGTTCCAAATTCTCTTCCTCCCTCCCCACCCCCCTCCCCTTTAAGAACTCAAGCCATTCAATACAAGTTATACATGTGTAGTAATGCAAAACGTTTCCACATTAGTCAGGTTGTGAAAGAAAACAGACAAAAAAAACCTTTAGGGAAAGGAACTAACACACAATTTGATCTTTTACCAACCCAATATGAACTTCACTTTCAAGTTGTTGAAATTCCTCTAGTTTTCTGATCTGAATAAATCTTAGAAACATTGAAAGGTAAGTCCTCAGCAATATAGTCACAGATGGATTTATAAGTGTCTGGGATCTCCTTTAACATGCTGTTGTAACCTGAATGCCTTTATCTAACTAACATGGTTTGAAACCATAGCTTGAGGTCTGAGGATCTCATATACCATCAACCAGTCAATCAATAATTGCTTATTAACTGCTTGTAATGTGCTAGGCATTGAGTTAGGTACAGGGATGGGGAGAGATAAAAAATTTAAAATATAACAGCTGCTCTCCTTGAGAAACTTAAATTTTACTGGGAGAGACCCCATGTTCTTTCACTGACTTCTGACATAAATTATGGATAATATCATCTGTCATTTCAGTCAAGAAATGAAACTTCCTTTCCTCAAATATTCTCATTTGTACATAGAGTGGAGGTGTTGCACTGGATGGTTCCTGGGGTCCTTTTGGATCTACAACTAGAATCCTATGGTTTGAAGAGAGTTCTTTGGGTATTGTTCATCTTATTCTCTATGTGACATGGAGCCAATATTATCATAGAGTGTTGACTTTTAGTAAGATATACTTTCCTAGAATATGATGTGTTATTTCCTCATTTCAGTTTACAAGGTGCCAGTAAACTTTCAGGATTACCTTTAATTCCTTGGCACCATCTTATATTTACCAGCATCACCAAAATGTCACTAATAACTTTGAGGTAGAACCATCCCCCTCCATGCCCCACTCTCATTCACCTCAATAACTTCTATCAAACTAAATATAGCAGCATTATATCTATTTTGTGAAAATGCAGATCTTCTCATATCTTTCCATTTTCAAGGGCTATGCATAAAGTTATCTATATGGCATTATTTTCTTTCTCAGAAAGCACTGTCTACACATTCCTCTTACAGTTATGAATGGCACATTTTCCCAATAAATGATTCACAGACATGTTTCCCCTGTTCAGTCTATTTACTTAGCGTTATTTACTTTTTAATATGGTACATTCCTAAACAATAGGAAAACCAAACAATAGTAGCAGTAGAGAATATAAATATAGCTCCCACATTAAAAAAAAAATCCTGGGTATATGCTCAAAGCGACAACATTCCCATTCAAGGGTCAAAATCAGATTTAGGCAACAAGGTTGCATCATAAATGGAAGTTGAAGGCTTCTATACATTTGGGTTGTGAATCTGTGTGTGTGTGTGTGTTTGTGTGTGTGTTTGTGTGTGTGTGTGTGTGTGTGTGTGTGTGAGAGAGAGAGAGAGAGAGAGAGAGAGAGAGAGAGAGAGAGAGAGAGAGAGAGAGATGGAATGGGAGCAAAGGGAAGGAAATTATTGAGACTTTTGTAGTAAAAACCATGAAAACTTTAGTATAACATTCTTAGTTCCTACTTTATGTCATTGTTCCAAATTTCCTTCCACCTTCTATCCTCACCCTTCCCTAAAAAATTAAGGAATTCAATATAAGTTATACATTTATAGTCATAGTCACATCTTCACATTAGTCAAGTTGTGAAATAAAATAGACAAAATAAATTTAGAAAGAGGAACTAACAATTAAAATTATTACTTCAATCTGTATTCAGATACCATCATTTCTTTCCCTGTTGATGGTTTGTGTTTTTCATAAGTACTTCTGACAGCATCCTGCTCAACATTTATTTTACAGTTACTATTGCCAACTGTATTACCTTCCATCCTATACTCTCCCCTTGATATTTACTCTATTTTCTATCTTCTTTCATTCTATCCCTTCTGAAAAGTGTTTGCTTTTTACCTGCTCCCTCACCCCAATCTGCCCTCCCTTCTTTTGCCTCTCCCACCATATCCCCTTCCCCTCCCACTTTCCCTCAGGGCAATATACCCACTTGAGTGTGTATATTTTTCCAATTTTCACGAGAATAAGGATCACTTAGGGGCACCTGGGTGGAGCAGTGGATAGGACACTGCCCCTGGATTCATTAGGACCTGAGTTCAAATCCAGCTTCAGACACTTGACATTTACTAGTTGTGTGACCCTGGGCACGTCACTTAACACAATTGCCTCACCAAAAAAAAAGAGAGAATAAGGTTCACTCACTCCCTTGCTCCTTCCCCTCTTTCCCTCCACTCCATAAGCTTTTTATTATTTTTTTATCTGAGCTACTTACCCTATTACACCTCCCACTTTCCCCTTTCTTCCAATGCATTCCTTTTATCCCGTAACATATTATATTTAAACGATGTCTTCATGGGTCGAGCGAGGTAAACACAGTGGACAAAGCACCAGCCATGGACCAAGGAGACCCCAAGCCAAAAATGTGGCCCCACACCATGAGCCACTCTACCCTACCCTGTGCCACAAAAGACAAGAATAAGCAAAAAATAAATGGTTTACAGATATCATCCTTCATATTCAATTAACACTTGTGCCCTCTGTCTAAGTATATTTCTTTCTGTTGCCCTACTACATGAGAAAGATCTTGTGAGTTGGAAGTATTATTTTCCCATGTAGGAATATAAACATTTTTACTGTTTTTAATATCCCTCATGTTTTCTTTTCATTTATACCTTTTATTATGCTTCTCTAGGGTCTGTATTTGAAAGTCAAATTTTCTATTCATGTCAGGTCTTTTCATCAACAAATGCCTGAAAGTCCTCTTTTTCAATGTAAACCCATTTCCCCCCTGAAAGATTATACTCAGTTTTGCTGGCTAGCTGATTTTTTTGGTTGTAGTCCTAGTTCCTTTGCGTCTGAAATATCATATTGCATGCCCTCTGGACCTTTAATGTAGATGCTGCTAGATCTTGTGTTATCCCTACTGTAGGTCCACAGTATTTGAATTCCTTTTTTCTAGCTGCTTGCAATATTTTCTCCTTAACCTCAGATCTCTGGAATTTAGCCAAATTAATCCTGGAATTTCTTCTTTTGGGATCCCTTTCAGGAGGTTTTCAGTGGATTCTTTCAATTTCTATTTTACCCTTTGCTTCTAGAATATCAAGTCAATTTTCCCTGACAATTTCTTGGATGATGATGTTTAAACTCTTATTTTGGTCATGGTTTTCAGGTAGTCCAATGATTTTCAAATTATTTCTCCTGGATCTATTTTCCAGGTCTGCTGTTTTTCCAAGGAGGTACTTCACATTGCCCTCTATTTTTTCATTCATTTTGATTTGCTTTACTGTGTCTTGATTTCTCATAAAGCTACTAGTTTCCATTTCTTCAATCCTAATTCTTAGGCAATTATTTTCTACAGAGAGTTTTTGTATCTCCTTTCCCATTTGACTTTTTAAAGTGTTGAATTTTTTCTCATGACTTTCCTTCATTGCTCTCATTTCTTTTTCAATTCTTTCCTCCATCTCTCTAAATCTTCCTGCTATTTCACCTACTTTCTCTTCACAGTCCTTTTTGAGTGCTTCCATGGCCTGAGACCAGTTCATATTTTTTTTGGAAGCTTTGAATGTTGGAGTTTTGACTTTTTTATGATCTTCTTCTGAGGGTGTATTCTGGTCTTTTTTGCCCCCAACAAAGCTTTCTATACTTCACTGCTTTCTTTGCCTACTCATTTCAACCTTGAAGCAGATGTCTGATTGAAATCTGATTTTCTATGGTCAAAAGCTTGGAGTGGCTGTGCCCCTCTCCCAGTGAGGTGCCATCACTTGACTCAGCCCACTGGATCAGAACCTGGTGCGTTGCCCCAAAACCAGTAGAGGCCACAGCCACTTTACCCCAGCCAATATCTGAACCCCCTCATCAGTCCTTGAGCTGAGCCTCAGATGAAACCACTGACACTAAAGGCTCCAAGGTCCTGGAAGCACTCTGTGTTCCTGATTGGGTCTGCAGTGCACCCTGAGTCAGCTCCTCTCTCCGTCACTGGGCTGAGTTCCAGAAGCAGCTGCTTCCAGAGTTGAACCAGAAGTTCCCAAGACCTGATTCTCTGGGACTGGAGCTGTGTCTGCTCAGCTTGCTCTATTATCATCCCAGAACAACAGACCTTTCTTGGTGACCTTCTAAGTTGTCTTTGGCTGGAAAATTATTTCAGCCCATACTTTTTTGGGTTCTGCTGATCAAACAATTTTCCTATGACATTATTTGAAGGTACTTGGAGGGGTTTTGGGGAGAGGTCAGGGAAGTCCTTGCCTTTCCTCTGCCATCTTGGATCTGCCCCTTATCAAGTAAATCTAGAGATGTCCACTGTGCCATTGACAAATTAAATTAGAATTCAGGAGAGATAATAGAGGTAGATATCTACATTTGGGATTCATACGCGAATGAATGTGAATGAATGAATGAAATGTGGAATCATGGGAACAGATTATACCACCAAGGGAGGGAAGCTTGAGAGAAAATAAAGTAAAAACCAAGTCAGGGTTATAGATGATACCCAATATGCAGGCATATGGATGAATCCTATAAAAAGGACTGAAGTGTGATTAGAAAAGTAGGAGGAGAGGATTGTCATGAAAATTGAGGAAAGAGAGTTTGCTTTAGAAGGGATTGGTCAGTGGCAGCTGGGTGGCGCAGTGGATAGAGTACTGACCCGCAGTCAGGAGGACCTGAGTTCAAATTCGGGAATCCGGCCTCAGATACTTAACACTTACTAGCTGTGTGACCCTAGGCAAGTCACTTAACCCCAATTGCCACACCAAAAAAAAAAAAAAAAAAAAAAAGAAGAGAAGGGGACGGTCAACAATATCAAAATTTTCAGAGAGGTCACAGAGGATGACGAATAAGAAAAGGACAGGGGCAGCTAGGTGGCGCAGTGGATAAAGTACTGATCTTGGATTCAGGAGGACCTTGATTCAAATCCAGGCCTCAGACACTTGAAACTTACTAGCTGTGTGACCTTAGGCAAGTCACTTAACCCTCATTGTCCAGCAAAAAAAACCCCAAAACCCAGAAATCATATCATTAACCCCAATTGCCTTACAAAAAACAAAGCAAAACAAAACAACCCCCCCCCCAAAAAAAGAGGTCATTAAATTTCACTGTTAAAAAGATGCATATTGTAACAGATCCATATTAATAAATTCATATATAATAAAAGAAAGTGATTATAAAACTATATGCAGAAATATCTTTTAATTAGTTATTGTTATGGTTATTTTTTTTGCTTGGCAATGAGGGTTAAGTGACTTTTTCCATGGTCACACAGCTAGTAAGTGTCAAGTGTCTTAGGCCAGATTTGAACTCAGGTCCTCCTAAATCAAGGGCCCGGTGCTTTATCCACTATGCACCTAGCTGACCTCATGAAAATAATCTTTTAAAAATACAACACACATTTATATAAAGACATTTAAAACATAGAAATAAATGGACTTTTTTTTTAAAAATGACAAACCATGTCTCTTTAAAAAAGAACTACTGGGGGCAGCTCTATTTTTTTTAATTCATTTGGATTTGCTTTATTGTGTCTTGATTTCTCATAAAGCCATTAGCTTATATTTGCTCTATCCTAATTTTTAAGCAATGATTTTCTTCAGAGAGTTTCTGTGCCTCCTTTTCCATTTGGCCAATTTGGCTATCAAACTATTGACTTTTTTTTCATGACCCTCCTGCATCTCTCTCATTTCCCTTTCCATTTTTTCCTCTACCTCTCTAACTTTTCCCTCTACTTCTCTTATTTTATCTTCAAAGTCCTTTTTAAGTGCCTCTATGGCCTGAGACCAATTCATATTTTTCTTGGAAGCTTTAGATGTAGGAGCTTTGACTTTGTTATTTTCTTTTGAGTGTGTATTTTGATGTGCCTTGTTGCTAAAGAAACTTTCAATGCTCTGCTGCTTTCTCTGCCTGCTCATCTTTCCAGCCTATTTTTTGGCTCTAAACTCCTTGTTATAGTGGAGTCCTGCTTCCAGGATCCATGGTCCGAAGCTACAGGGGGGTCCCAGATGGTAAGGTTTTATGAGAGGTTAATGACAAGCTCATTCTCAGCCTACTTGGCCTGTAAGTAACCACTGGCTATTGGCTCTTTAACCTGGAAGCAGAATCTGATTGCAACCTGATTTCTCTGTGCCCCTCCCCACAGGGTTGCTCTCACTCAAGTCTGTTTACTAGTTCAGAATATGAGTGTTCTGCCTTATCTCTAACAGAGACTGCAGGTATTTTCCCCCAGCCAACTGCTGAACCCCCTCACTGGTCCATGAGCAGAGTTTCAGAAGCAGCTGCTGATGCAGATGGTTCTGAGGGTCTGGAAGTGCAGCCTGCCTGGGGCTAGATCTGTGCCATCACTGTAATCCTCTCTCAACAAGGTTCCACAGACCTCCCTCTTACCCTTTTAAGAGAGTCTTTGGATGGAAAATGGTTTCTTTCTGTTATTTTGTGGGTTCTGCTGTCCAACAATGCCTTATGACATTTTTTAAAGGTATTTGGAAGGTTTATGCTGGGAGCTCCAAGGATCACAGCCTTTCCTTCCACCATCTTGTCTTTGCCTCCCACTTTATCATTCTAAAACACAGATACACAAGTTTGAAGGAATGGTTCTGATATAATTATTAAATAAATGGCTAACGTGTACACACAGATCTACTCACACATGTGTTGTTCTCTATATTCTT
The DNA here is from genome assembly GCF_019393635.1 of Dromiciops gliroides. Taxonomy (NCBI): domain Eukaryota; kingdom Metazoa; phylum Chordata; class Mammalia; order Microbiotheria; family Microbiotheriidae; genus Dromiciops; species Dromiciops gliroides. The sequence continues at coordinate 233,067,199 of NC_057866.1, read as the reverse complement.
AAAGTATGAATAGTCATGTATCTGTGAGCTCAGGGAGTATAGCATTTCTCCAATAATGTAGATAACAATTTATCCATGTGTGCCATCCTATTATGGTCTCTGATCCATTTCCTTCTGTAAATTCACAAGTAGTCAATCCAACCTGCAAGATTCCATTCTTTCTATATCTTACAAACATAAAGATTCTACTGGAATGTCAGGTATCCTTCACTCTAGGCATATGATGAACACATCTTTTTGGCTATACATACTATACTTTAGTTCTATCATAATTCCTTGTTTAAAATGCATTGCATCCATCTCACACCCACCATGTGCCTGTTCCTTCTGGGTGATATGTATTTTCAATTCTATGCAGACTTAATGTTCTATGGTTTTCAGTTGTTATGTGAACAAATGTATAAATCTTGAATTTTAATAAACTTATCTCTGTGGAATAAGAAAAGAGACTAATCTAGTAAATATAGATTAGGTGATGGTAGGAGTTGTACTGCTGAGCACAATAACAACTCCCTTTATCATCCTGTGTCATAAGACCAAGTTTTTAATCACTACAGGCAACTAATATTCTGATTTACAACACTTTTGTTGTTACATACTTTCAGCTTCCCCATGGGACATGATCATGGACAGATTATGTTACTTATAAAAGTTTGAAAAAGATAATGTGTTATGGATTGATGACAATCATATTAAAAAATAATTGAATGCCTGCATGACTGAGAAGGTAGCTTCCCAAGTCATCCTAGCTCTTTCTTGGAGTCTTGGGAAGTCTGGAAACACCGAGTTCCAATATTTCTATACCAGGCTATAAATCCCCATTTACTTCCCATACTTGGACACCCAAAGGAAGTGGAGGATCAAGAACTTCTTAAACATAGGATGATAATGATTTCCTAAAATCTACGCACACAAACATACACATGCATTACAAGTTGCCTATAGTTATAGAGATCTTCCCCAAACTAAGGAAAATATTTGGTTTTCTGGTCTTTGCTCACCTTTAATCTCCTGAAACTACATTCTTCACAAGAAGGTTTTTCCCCTGATTTTCCTGAAGTTCCAGGGACAGAAAGGAGGGAAGGAAGGAAAGGAGGGAGGGAGGAAGGAATGGGAGGAAGAAAGGAAAGAAGAAAGGAAGGGAGGAAACACATGTGACATTTTTACAATATGCCAGGCACATAAGATAAAATTACTTGCTAAAGTAAAACCAGTTTCTGCCCTCATAGAGTTTATATTCTAAGATGAAAAGACAATATACAAGAAGGAGCTAAAAAGTACAGGATAAGGTGAAAGTATCTAGTGAGAAGGCATGGTTTTGAAGTCCAGAAAGTCAAGAGTAGAGCAGGGACATTAATGAAGGCTGGTGAGCTTGGGTTTTGCCACAAAATGGAAGGTCAAGGAAGATCTCCCCAAAGGGAGATGGATATTCCAGGGTTATAAGGCTGTAGGAATGAGATGGATATTCCAGAGTGAGAAAGTCCAGGTGATAAGGGAATTTCCAGGAGGAGACAGTAGTTGAGACAGTTTTGAAGTCTAGAAAGTCAGAAGTAGAATCAGCCATGGTTCACCTTACCATCAAGGAAATCTGATGGCTGAGCAATAACTTAGTGAGGCTGGCAATATGAGCACCTGTAAGGATTATAATTATGATGATGGGAATTTGGGAAGTTATCTCTGAATTAATGAAAAGTTTTAATGGAAGTGATCCCACTCACCAAGCTGTGCTCCCTCCATCTTTGTTATGTGATATTTAGTATTTGCCAAATGTTCTCTCAGGCAATGCCTCTATATATTATTGAAGCTCGGGTGGCCCAATCAGAGTAAGATCCAGAGAAGTGATTTGTAGTGCAGTGGAAAGCAAATAAAAGTTTTCTAATGGAAGGATGGGAAAATTTGCTTGTGAGGCAGCCAGGCAGTAAGTGAGCCAAAATGTTCAAGGAAATATTTTATGTTTATTTATGTTGGTGACGGAATGAATATTGCATTGTTGAATCAGTGGATTTCATGTGCTAGGCACTATTTACAGCTATAACAGATCACTGCAAAGCTGTCAAAAGGAAAGCATGAATTTGAAGAGGCTACCCTCTCTGAGTAGAGGAGAGAAAACAGGAGGGCTGGCAAAATGAATTTGGATTTGTGTGCCTTATTTTGGAGCGATTTGGGTTCATTCCAATTTCCAGCCAACGTGAACTATAAACAAGAAGTCATGGAAGGCAATAGCTTCAGAGGGACTTAGAGAAAGAGGAGAGAGCTGGGTTTTTTTGTTGTTTTGTTTTTTGTTTTGTTTTCGTTTTTTTTTTTTTTTTTCATTTCTAGGTAGATGACATTACGCAGGTGTAATGTATGTCAAAAGAAGATAGATAAAAATGTCTTCTTGCAGCTCCTGCTCTCCCCCTACCTTCCCTGAATCTCGCACAAGACAGGATGTGATGAGATGGGGATTTTATTTGGCTGGTTTCCGGCCCTCGACCTTTGTGTTCAGTGCCTGCACATCAGTATTGATGAGCGTCAGGCACAGAGGCAAATGAGAGTGCAGAGGAAGGCGGCAGATGTCAGAAGAGTACTGATGGGGACGAGGCAGTAATTCTGTACACATACACCTGCAGGATTGGATGGGGATCGTGGAGCAGAGGGACGGCTTATCTCAAGATGAGGGAAGGCAGAGGGGGAGGAAACACGCTCTTGAGATCCAGGCTATGATTGTAAAACTGCTTCCCTGGGCAGGGTTGTGTCTATTCTCGTCCCTCAGCCACAGGCCTGAGGGGCGAAGCTCAGGAGACAGAGACAGACATAGGCTTTCGGCTGTTTATTAATTGTCGTGTGTGCTGGCTGCCATTTTGTGACTCATGGGATTTAAGTTATGAATAATTAAAACCTTAGGTACCTGAGGGACAAGACTATGATATAATATAACAGTCCCTCTGGAGTACTTGTTAACACTAGCAAAAAAATTAATAAAGTCTGGAATTCAAATGTTATGCAAGGAGCAACTCCACCTGTCCAGTCAATTAGCATTTGCTTTTTGTCTCTGACCCTTTCAATCTCTAGCTCACCGGCACTATCTCTTTTTCCTCCCTCTCTTCTTTCATGCCCCAATTCCCTCTTTCTTTCTTCTTGCTCTCCTTTCCTCTTTCTTCTATGTCTATCACTGTAAGTCTTCCTCTACTCTCTCCCTCTCTTTTCTCTCTCTTCTCTTCTCTCTCTCTCTCTCCATTCTTTCTACTTACCTCTGTAAATATCTCCATTCTCCTCTCCCTGTCTTTCCAACCCTTACTTTGCCCCATCTCAATTTTTCTGTGCATTCATTTCTCTATAGCTTTTCCAATCTCTGCTTTTCTCTCCTTCTTTTCTTCCTTGGTCTCACTATGACTGTCTCTTCCTTTTCTGTTTCTATGTCATTCCCCCCATAT